>NC_142649.1:196702878-197005909 GCF_055504915.1 Nelumbo nucifera
AGAAAAGATTAGTCACGAACTAAAGAAAATCCAAAGTAAATAAGTATCTCGGTGGAGGCCTACCAGGAGGACTCAGTCCAGCTCGCACAAGCTTCTCCTCGGCCAAGAAATCTCTCATCTTCAGGCCAAGGTCCCTCTAGGAGTTAACGACCACCCTAATATCCGCATCTAAGCTTACCCTAGGGTCTTTAATAACCACCCTCTAGTGAGTTGGGAAGGGACATCCCTCAGGGTTCCGAACAAAAAAGTATCTTCTCTTCTAGGCCAGTACTTTGTTCGGGCCTCCCGGTGAGCCTTCTTTGAGGCCTTCCTCTTCTTCCCTCTCTGGACGCTCTTCAGAAGGTTCTCTGCATCGACCTCCGGCATGGCTACTACAAGAGGAAAAGAAAAGATTAGTCACGAACTAAAGAAAATCCAAAGTAAATAAGTATCTCGGTGGAGGCCTACCAGGAGGACTCAGTCCAGCTCGCACAAGCTTCTCCTCGGCCAAGAAATCTCTCATCTTCAGGCCAAGGTCCCTCTAGGAGTTAACGACCACCCTAATATCCGCATCTAAGCTTACCCTAGGGTCTTTAATAACCACCCTCTAGTGAGTTGGGAAGGGACATCCCTCAGGGTTTCGAACAAAAAAGTATCTTCTCTTCTAGGCCAGTACTTTGTTCGGGCTGCCGAACAGAATTTTGAACCTGGGCCGAGGAGAGATGTAGTAACTTTGTCGGACTTCCCCGCACAAACAAGCAGAGTTCTTTTTGATTAAGCAGATCGAACTAAAGACGTCTAAGGACAAAGGTCGGTTGTACTTGTGGAACAGGGAGATAGTACCTACTATAGTTCGGATGGAGTTCGAGTGTAGTTGGTCGATAGTGATATCAAAAAACTTAATTATTTCTATAATAAATGGGTGGAGCGGGAAGTGCAGCCCAGCTACGAGATGATCTTCGAAAACCGCGAGCTCATGGCGACCATGAACCCAAGGGTACTGACCTAAAGGAATACTAAAAACTAGGTTATCAAGAAGACGATAACGAGCTACGAAAGACAGCAGCTTGTCTGAGGTCATGGTAGAAGGCCCGAAGTCATCCAAATCCCGACCCCGAGAAGAAGATGGGACCTCCTCTCTGGAGGTTGGTCCCTCCTCCTAAGCTTCGGGCTCCTCAGGCCGAGATGGCCCAACTTCAGGTAAAGAGTTTTCCTCTAAGAGGCGAAGGGGGGAGCTACCTAGCGAGGAGCTGACCTCGCCAACGGGAGCCGAGGACTGCACCTCAGCACCCTTGAGCTCACTAGAATCGCTAAGGAGCCTATCTATGCTAGCACTAAACATGTTGAAACAGGAACAAGAAAAGAGAACAAACTAAGAAAAGACGAACTCACCAAAAGGAAAACGACCTTGGAATACAAAGGAGGAAGTAGCGAGCTGAAGGACTCTGATACGACCTCGGGAGAGCTCAATCATAGGATTTTTGGCGAAGAAGAGGGGTCCCTCGGCCACCTATTTATAGTTCACCGCGAGGCAATCAATGGCTGAGACCTGCCCGATCCAACGACTCTCATGAAAACCGACCGCACGACGCCCAAGGACAAAATCAGTTGAGCGCGTTTTTTACGTCCGTGGAGTCCATAAACAGCATGACGTCCACGCATACACCCGACGCGACCTGGGTTATTACTGGTTGGGTCGGGACTCCGAACAGGTCCGACCAAATGATTCGCCCGACAAACCGCCTAGACCTCGTGCCAAATCCACCTGAACTCGTCATGAACTCCCCACACCGGGTCGAAACCCCTGGCTCAGGGAGTGAGGGGCAATTGATGAAGGGTGATTTGGCCCGACCTAGTAAAAAGGGGACACATGGACGCGACCTGACTAAGAGATGACAGCTTAACCTGACATGCCTAGTTCGCAACAGTTGAGCTCGGACACCCAACCACCTCGGCATAGGGTCACTTCGGAACAAGGTCACCGCGGCCCCAAGGCACTTCGGCATTTAGTCCAGTTTGGAACTAAAAAGTATCAGCTCAGGGATACCGATCCAGACCACTACGTGATGACCCCGGAAATCTCTCCAACAGACTCCGAACCCCGCGGGATCACACCGCATAACGGCAAGCCTTATCCCCTCCCCGCCCGGTTCGAGAGGATTTGATAAGCTTTATCAATTGATAGCGTTATCTCCCAATTAAAGTGGAAATGAATCCCATCGTAACGGATATCACATAACCAATCCGCAAGACCCACGAGGACTCCACTATATAAATGCTCCAACCCCGAGGGCATAAGGTACGCGTGATTTTTCTGCTCTCTAGCTCTCTACACTCTCAAAGTTATTCAGCTCGCAACAACTTACTAACTTAAGCATCAGAGCGACCTCGCCGGGCTAGCCACCCTGGGTTCTCTGATCTTGTTATGCAGATTCACCTAGCTCGTCGTCTGACTGGAAACCAGACCATCCTCTAGTAGGGAGCAGTCATATCACACTACATCAATCATCATCATCATCATATTTGGGCCCTAATATTCTTCTAATCATTTTTGTACCATTTTCTTGTTGGTTTCTCAGCACCTTTTATTCTTTAAGATTCTTTTGCATCGCCCTAAAAATTTCTAGTGGGCATTTAGGACAATCAATAACACTAGGATATCCTCTTGCCAAGTGTTGTTTCAGGTGGATTACACCACCACCTTTCATAATTTACCACAATAGTTGTATTTTGTATGAAACCAATTCCCATCAATTTTGGTGTTATATTTACAATCAAAATCTTTTTCCTTTTTCTAGGTGTCATGTCAAAGGGTTAAATGGTCAAATTCTAAATCCCAACTCCCAAGTATCAATGTGTCACAATCTCATAGATTCATAGTGTTACACTATCATAAAACATATACACAAAAATTAATTAGAATTTAGAAATTTAATGTTAGAACCTATAAGTAACAATTATTCATAAATCTAACAAGTAATTAAATAAATTATATAATATAACAAATAACAAACATTAATTACCCAAATAGCCAATTATCCATCATATATACTTATTTAATCACAAATTTAAAATTATCTTATTTAACAAAGAAATTCACAAATTTGCAAATAATTATCCATAATTATGTTCACATTCAAATTATAAATTATCATGTGAAATATATCAATGCCTTTCATTTTGTATTTTTTAACATATTTAAATACTGCTAAAAATTCTTTTTAATTGTTTTAGATACTTTGCTAAGTGTTGTCCAATCCAATTAAATAATTAATAATTATTGAATCAAATAATTATGTAAAGTTTGTAACTTTTTAATCAAACACTTTCTATATTTTTTAAATATTTATTTATTTTCAAATAAATATTTTGCATGTTTTATTGTAAAAATTAAACAAATATTTTTTTTGAATGGTTTCATGGACATCTATTAAAATTTGAATGGATTTGTGGACATAATAGATCAAGTAATTATTTTGCATGTTTTATTTTAAAAATTAACTAAAATTAAAAAATTAAAAAAATTAAAATTTTCACATGATATTTGAATATTTGATGTATGGAATTATGGACCATGTTAGATCTACCTTGGCTCTACAACATACTCAGCCTATAGTGTTAAATCACATAAAATTAAATAAATTATATTATATATATTATTCAAAAATTAAAAAAAAAATCAATTATTTATAAAAGAATTCAATTGATCTATGGACATCATAGATCATCCATAGATCTACAACATAATCAATTTCTAGAGGTAGATCACAAGAAAAACCTAAAAGTTTCATTTTTTTTCAGAATTTTTACTACTCTAGAATTTCTTCAAATATTCTCAAAGATCTGCATATGGCTACAAAATATGTGGGATTTTTTGTACAAAAATAGCAAATCAACATACATAAATATGTTTTTAAGCAACCAAACTAAAAAAAAAAAAAAAAACCCAAAAACATTGGTTGAAAATATAAAAAAATTTAAAAAAGCATACCTATTTTCACTCCTTTCTTTCACAACCTTGAAAAACTTGTTGAATCTTTGAATTTTGTAGATGTTTGATGAATTTTTGCTAGATTTGAGTCTCTAAAAATGTTAAGAAACTTTCTTGATGGTTGAGGGAAGAAAGGCCTCTAAAATGGGTTTAAAAACCCTCTTTCAAAATCATTTTTATTTGCATTTTTGTACCAGTAAAATCATCACGTATCGTCCGATACGCAACCAAAATTCATTGAAATATACCGATACATGGCCAATATGGGCTCAATACGCTTTCGACACAACAAAAAAAAACAGTATCATTGATTTAGAACCATTTCTCATGTCAATAATCCGAAAAAACGATACGAGCCGATATGTGACGAAATTTTGAACCTTGACATGATGAGATTGGTGTGAAGAGAAAATCCTAATTCAGCAACAAACATGAATTATAATGGAAAATAGACATCCGCAATATTTTTTTCTTTGATTGCATTCATAGAAACTTTACTACAAAAACACATTAACTTGGGTATAGGGTGTCAAATGGTATTGGAAATGGGTAGTAGTGAATCACCAGTACATAAATTACAATTCGAAAAGAATGATAAATTCCTATCCCCCCAATAACCCGAATTACAAGGGTATGGGAGTAGTAGAATCCCAGGACACAAGAAAAACGTCTAAAATCACTAGGAAAATTCATATATAACAGACTTGTTTTTGCTCACCTAAGCACTAACAACTGGAAGATGTCTCTCAAACAAGCATTCTCAGACTTACAACAGGAAAAAGACAACCACATCACTAACCACCACCCAGTCAATAAATATTTTTGAGTTATCCAATCAGAATGAATGATTAGTGGAAAATCAAAAAAGCAGATAAGAGAGTCATTTGCAGAGTGTACAACAGATTCCATCTTCCACCTGTGATTGATGATGCAGCGTTCTTCTTGTGGTGGCGTTGTTGTGGCCTGTAGAGACGTGAGCGGAAGTTGAATGAATAAGCTTTGATTAAGGGAGATGATTAAAAGCAAAAAGAGCATGATTAGTATTCAAGGGTTTGGTGACATACTTTTGCAAAGATTGGAGTTCACCACAATAAAGGGCATTGTCTGGTATTGGTAACTCAGTTTTATTGTTGGCCTCTGGATTGACAATCCTTACATACGTTTCTTGACCTAGATGCCATGAGTCAAGATTTTCTGTTCTGAGGTTCCAGACACCAACATTATCAAGGGAGACCAAAATTGCTGTCCATGCCCCAGGGTATACCTATACAAAACAACACAGCCACATTTAGCTTCTTTTAGTTGCCTCTTCCCCCCTTAATTTGAAACAAGGAAAGGGTCCTGCTAAAGTGTGCATGAAACAGAAACCCACATTTTGAAACCATTGCCAGAAAAACAGATATTCTTGGAGATTTGTCATTTTGTTTTCTAGACAGTGACAGGAAAAAGAGAAGAATACATTAAAATTGACCAAGAATTAAAAATATGAGCAATCAAAGCACACCTGTATCGTGCTGCGAGCAATTCCATCCCATTTATTATATGTACCCCTGCTGTTTTCTGTCCATTCTCCAAAATCCATCCTGTAAACAATTTATTGAACTATATAATTCTTAACACTGAGGCAAAATGACATATAATCATGTATGCAGGTAAATATTTGTATTAAGAAAAGATGAGAAATGCTCACCCAACCACAAAAAATGCATATCCATCCATGTGATAGCTTTGGACTGTTGTGTGATTATTTTGTAAGATGATTTCCATAAAACCCCTGTAAGTACCATTAATAACAGATGTTGACATTCTGGGTGCCCCAGTAAGTGGCTCATTGGGGAAATCAAGCTTGTATACCCCCTTCACATTGTACTGGTCAGCAAGCCTGATTGGTGTAGATGGATTGACATATGAAATCCCACTAAGAGTGGTTCTTCGTTTGCCATCAATGGTTACTGGCGGCTTGTTCTTCAGTACATAAATATCGGTCACATTGATAGAGCCATATCTAAAAGATCCCTGTGGATTAGGGCGAGCACCACTAGCAGACACATTCCACCTGTTAAATTTGGAACCAGTTAAAGTCAAAGGAAATAGATTGTAGAGTAACTAGTTCTCAGAAGATTTTTCCCCTGAAAACTTCATCAAAAGAATTCTCTAATTTATCCAAGAGAAAGATATACAAAATGAATTCCTAGTGTCTGTATGTTTGGGGGGTGGGGTTGGGGAGATTGCCATTACACACCAAGAAGAAAAGGTGAACAAACCTGATTGATCTTGCCTGGTTCATTGAGAATGTTTTGTCATAAAAGTCATTTGGTGGATCCGGAAGAGGGCCAGATGCTTTTCCCTTGGAATTGGAATAATGTAGGATTGCAACACCTGTGACTCTTTTCCAAAGAGATTCATTCACAAACCTAGCACTTGCTACAACATAGTAATCTGTGCTTGCATTCTGATCCATGGTAACCAAAAATGAATAAGATTGTCCAACAGCAATATCTAGGCTAGTATAATTTTGCTGCACTGTGTATGATCCCTCTGTCTCTACAAGAAGCAGGTTATGGTTCTGGATCCTGAAGTTCAAAGTAGTTGATATTCCAACATTATGTACACGAATACGGTAAGTTTTTCCTGTCCCAAAACCACTTTGTAAATTCAAACTGCAAACAGTAACATTTAACACATAAAAAAACACAAATGAAAATAATATCTAGGAACCAGGTTAATAAGAGATGTGATATCACCAAAAATATCCCCAAAACCACATCATGTTTTCTGTTTTTATTTACTTTTAAATGATGATAATATAGACTGTTGAAACTGATTTTCAATTTTAAGTTCTGTATCCTAACAATTAAAGCATCAGCTTTTTTGGTATAAATTAAAGCATCAGAATACATTGTTAAAGTTTAAGATACAACTAATATCAGGAATAAATAATTGATACAAATCCTGGTTAGAAATTTAAAGCTACATATAATAGTCTATTATCTACCTGACCTATACGTGTTTTTTAATCGGTACCAATACATGTTATTTTCAATCCAGGATGTGTTAACTGTGTTATCAAATTAACCAACTAATTTAACTGACAACACAATTTAAGCAGTCAAATTTTGGATAAAGAACCAGACAAGGCTTTTCTCTCTGGGGTATCCAGAGGTTTCCTCTCTCTCTCTCTCTCTCTCTCTCTCTTTGTTTAGAGAGTCTCCCTCTTGAGGTGTCCTCGAGTTTCTTCTCATCATCCACCCACCGTTGTCCATCTTCAGCCATCGGTCTCCTTTTGGGGTGGCGCCCCTCAGGGAGTTCCCCCTCTCCCTCTTCTTTTCTTTCCACTTTCTCCCTCTCTTCCCATTTTTCTTGTTTTTTGTTTTCCCCTTCCCTTTTCTCACTCCTCTCTCTCCCTCCTGATTAATCCATTCCATTGTACAGTTGTTCACCCTTTTCCCATCATCCCATCATTTTTTCTTCTCACCAGTTGTTCTCCTTTATTCTTTTTGTTTTTTGCTTTGCTTCTTTTGTGCAGGGATTTTGGTTTAGGGGGATGACTCTTCATTGATCTGGTGTTGGGCAGTGGCCCTGCTTTGGATTTCGCTGTCCATGGCTGTTTCCTGACCATATTTCCACTGGCAGTTGCAGTTCTTGATGGTGGTTGCAGTTTCTTGGAGATGCGCTGATTGGTCCTTCTGTTGGTGATCTTGCCTCATCATTCATCAGTTGCAGAAGTTCTGTATCTTCTCATTTATCCACTACTTGTGTATATTTTGTTCTTTCTAAGAAATTGTATCTGGGCTTTCTTGCTTGGTACCATTACCGATTCTATAGTCATACAAGTTTCTTGATTGAATGAAATATGCTTTTAGCTTTGGACAAATATAAAGGGAAGAAACTATTTCTATAGATCATCAAATTGGTTGGATTTTATAGAAATGGAGGAAGGACAAGGATGCCATCAGTCAACTCTTAGATATAAAAGTTTGGCAGATGTTTATATGATAAAATGGTATAAAATTCACAGACTCATCATGCACCCCAAAATGTATAATGCAAATTACCTGGTTGGACATTAAAAGTTTCAAAATCAATGCCATCTGGGACGAGAGTGGTGTTATATCTGTAAGGGCCCTTCCCGTTTATGAGAACTCCGTCTGGCATCCCAAGGTCTTTACTGGCATCAAGGGCTTTTCTCAGATCCTACAACCATAAGAGGCCCAGCATCAGCCACTACATCCCAGATACCAGTGGGGTTTCATTTCCAAAAACAAGAAAATTTGTTGATCATGCAATAGCACTAACCGTATGGTTTTGGGTGTACCAGTCACCAATGAGAATGGTGAAATCTCCATCCGGGGTCCCAAAAGGCACAGGGATGATAGGCCGGTTGTTTATAATGATGCCTCCATAACCACCCGCCGCTCTCTGGAAATGGAGCGAAGGGAAGTAGAAGAAACTCCCAATCTGATCCTTGACTTGAAACTGGTAAGTCCAGTTATAATCTACAGGGATAGGACAATTGGTGCCCAGAACGCCATCTTGCCAAGAATTACGACGATGCTGGATGCCGTCCCTGTCAAAATCATCCCCACGGACAAAATCTTCAAAACATCACTCCAACGTCTATAGCCCACAATGCATATTAGCACTACGATTAAGTTAAAAAAAAAAAAGCGTAGTAGATTTAAACAAAATTAACTAGGCAAAATGTAAACTGAATGCTACCAAGTAATGAGGAGATCTTCATCCAGACTGTTGAGAACATTGACTACGACGTTGTTATTCGTAGTCACATTAACAATAGGACCCGGGAACTTGCTGTTAATCGCTATTACCTGCAAACCCAAGGCAACGAAGAGAGATGCATAAGAAAAGCAACAGCTATACCACTTAAAATCACTAATATCTGTATATATTTTAACAGAGTAAAGCCATAACACAGAACCCAGATCACGGAGAGCAAAAGAAAACTACAAACCAAAATTATCAAACGCACTCAGTTAGCCGAGATAAGTATGGACAGAATAAACGAAAGAGTAGCAGAGAAAACCAAGTGGTTGAAAGAAGAAAACCTAGTAAACAACACAAGAGGAGAAGATGTAGCGACAGGTAAGGAAATAGATAGAGAGATGTTAGAAAAAGAAAAGAAACCTGTTGTTTGACACCCAAAGGTGCAGCCGTGATGTAAGAGACCTCCCAGTCGTAAAAGACGAAGGGATCATCGGCGAAACAGAAGCACAGAAATGAGGAAATGCAGAGCAAAAACAAGGGGAAGAAGCGAAACAAAGCCATCTAGGGGATTTGTGGGTGTTTGCAGCGGATTTGAAGCCGAACTTCTGAGCGTTTAGGTGTTTACATTAATCTGTTAGAGACAGAGAGGGAGAGGGAGGAGGTAGTAGATGAAGAGCAGCAGAAAGACGAAGATGGGATAGTTGGGGCTTTGGTGTTGGTGTTGCGATGAGAAGAGATTTCAGAGAGACAGACACAGACTACTTTTGGCTGCTGCTTGTCACCAGTGGCCACTACTACTTCCTTCCAGACTCCAGAGTTCCAGTCCACCCCTACTACCGGGACCACTACTCTATTAGGATTAGGAGGGCTTTTGCCGGTTCCCTCAAATTTCGGAAATTAATAAAATTATTAAATATTTTTTATTTTTTATTTTTTATTTTTTATTTTGAATGTAAATTAGAGGTTGGGGCATCCGCATGAGACCGCCAGCGAAAAGACAGTACATATGCACTAATCTCGGCGTCCCGACCTTTCCAACGTTCGGATTTCCTGAAAGCACCCACATGCGGTTGCGGACTGGGATCTAATCTAGCGTGTCCTGTGGGTCCCATTCTTATGGAGGGCCCCCGGGGTGGGGGTGTTTTGGCGTGGGGAGTCACGCGTGTACGCGATTTATGAAGCGTGTTTGCTGGCACGTATATCAAGAAAATCGTTTTCACCGTCTGAATCTGATGAAATAAATACGTTGAGTTTTATATTTCATTTCATTAAAAAAAAAAAGGGATCAGAGAAGAAGAAGAGGGGATGGTCATGGTCATCGAGAATAACGGAATGGAGACACATGAACATCTCGAGATGTGGATACCATACCACATACCAGAATGGTATTACCGGTTTCTGCTTTTTCCATAGTTAAGTAGTATTGTCAGAAACTCAAAAGTGATTTTTTCTCTCAAAAGACTGAAATGCCCTCTGGTGTTCGCTTCGGCCTTGAACAATCAACAACAGTAGCCGTAGCGGTAGGCTGTAGCGCCCCCAAAGCCAAAATTTAGAAGGGCAAAGTAAAATTGAGGTAATGACTAATGAGTGTATCCTGTATCGTAGTAGGTTGAATATCGTAATTCGTAACAGACCTGATTTTTTTATTTTTCGGACAGTTTACTTTACACTAATATATAGATATATATATATATATATTGATAATAATGTAATTTAAGGCATTACATTACGCAATTCAAAATTCAAATATGTCCTGCCTACTGCCTACTGCGTGCGCTGCGCGTTTCTTACACGTCTTCGGACTTAGCTGTTTTTACTTTTTAGGTTTTAACAAAAGAAACGAGAAACGACTAGTACGGTCGTTAGTTACTAATTTAAGACTAAACTTTAATTAGTTTTAACAATTAATTGAAAAAAAAAAAAAAGTCAGGTCCCAGGTGCAACCTGGCCCGGATTGGAAACTTGGGGACTTGGGAAATACCTCTCACCTAACTGATTTTTTTTTTATTATGAGTAAAATACAAAAAACCTCCATGAAGTTTCCGACAATCATAAAAACTACAAACAAAAACCCAATATAAAAAGTCTTCATGTTTGGAGGATAGGCTTATAGGGGTGTTCGCTGTCCGGTTTGATGTGGTTTGGAGAATTTCTTATACCAACCTCTTTTGGATGTAGGGGCCTGAGCAAAAGGGTGATTTCTTACTCCTTTTCTATCAAAATCTCCACCTTCGGATTCAATCGATTAGTCTAAAATAGTGGAGAAAATACTCATTATCCTCCCTGACATGGGAGAAACGATTATTCTCGAACTTGAATTCAAGAGCATGATAGAAGACTAAACAAAACAAAACAAAAATAAATAAATAAATAAGAGAAAACTCAAGCTAACAAATTACATGTCTAGCAAAATCAATATTCGACAAGATGTGAGGTAATGGTGTTTCCTCTATGTAGCCTTCAAACTTCTGGAGATGTTGATTCAAGGATTTTTTATCATCTTGGATTGACGTTGGGTGGGCTTCGGTCTCTCTCTCTCTCTCTCTATCTATCTATCTATCTATCTTTCTCTCTATCTATCTCTTGAAATCACTTCATCTTTCTCCTCTCAACTTAGATCTCTCTCTCTCTCTCTCTCTCTCCCCTCTTCACTCAATTCGAAACCTCCTCTATCTTCTCTCCGTTCTCCCTTCCTATTCGCACTCATCTTCTCCAAAAACCTCTCTCTCTCTCTCTCTCTCTCTCTCTATCTATCTATCTATCTATCTATCTATCTATCTATCTATCTATCTATATCTCTCTCTCTCTATCTATCTATCTATCTCTCTATTTATCTATCTATCTATCTATCTATCTATCTATCTCCTGAAATCACTTCATCTTTCTCCTCTCGACTTAGATCTCTCTCTCTCTCTTGGCTTCTCCCTATAAGAAACTCTCAGACCCCTCTCTTCCTCTACTCGTTCTCCCCTCTCGGGTTATCCTAACGAGATGACTCCTCTCCCTTCGAGCCCCCTCTCTCTACTCTTAGTTTGATAGCCTTTCAAAAGGGGAACCACCGAGAGAGACCCGTTCTCACTTGCTCGAGCCTCTTCCTATAATGGGAAAGCAAGGGGGGCTAATAAACTTTTAGTAAAATAAAAGGGCTGATTTGGCAAGTTAGGGTTTGGAGGGGTGATATAAGTTTAGAGGGGGTGTTAGGTAATTCGGGTTCAAAAGGGTATTTCGATAATTTAAGGTCTGAAGGGTATTTTGGAAATTTGGGATGGAGAATACTTTTTAGGAATTTTGGGTGAAGGGCAATGTGGTAAATTGGGGCTAAGAAGGGGAATTTGGTAAATTAAGTATCAAGAGGGTGATTGGGGTAATCTAGGGTTTGAACGTGAAGATTTTAGATATTTTGGGAGTTTGACCTGAGGGGAATTTTGGTAATTTGGGCAAGGGACATTTTGGAAACTTGGAAGAAGGGCTATTTCGGGTAATTTAGTTAAGGGGCATCTTGGGAATTCGAGCAAGGGGTATTTTGGTAATTTTGAAGGGTCATTTTGGGACTTTGAAATGGAGGGGTATTTTGGAAGTTTGTTCTAAGGGGTATTTTTTGGAGTTCAAGCAAGGGGTATTTTGGTAATTTTGAAGGGTCATTTGGAGAATTTGAAATGGAGGGGTATTTTTGGGAATTCAAGCAAGGGGTATTTTAGTATTTTTGAAGGGTCATTTTCGGAATTTGAAATGGAAGGGTATTTTGGAAGTTTGGTTTGGAGGGTATTTTTGGGATTTTAGGGTATGAAGGGCATTTTCGTTGACTTGAAAAATGGGTGGTTTTGGGTATTTGACGTTAAGGGTATTTTGGTAATTTGATCAAGGGCATTTTGGAAATTTAGAGAGAAGGGGTATTTTGGGGCTTTAAGGGTATTAGGTGGGTTCAACGATGGATTTTAGGGATTTAGGGGTTAAGATTTGGGTTCTTTGGATTCTTTGGATTTCGATAGGGTCAGAATGGTTTTATCAGTGTTCGAGGGTGAATTGGGAGTTTAGACAGTAGACTAAGCAAAAATCGGATGCTAACACCAAATTCGAATTTTGTTCTTGTATTCTTAGAGTTCCAATTCCAGTTATGCTCCTTGGTGTTAACAGTTGAACCTATATCATTGCATCAGGGAAGAGATAAAGGGATTAGGCTCTTAAGGATTTTCTTTTTCAAATAATAGAAGAGACTAGAGAGGAGATGGGAAGATGATAAAGAGATTGCAGCAGTTAGCTGGACTAGGGCGGATAGGTTTGTTTGAATAGAGGAAGAGAGTTTCCTGGCCTTCTTGGTTAGGGTGTTTTGTTAGGGTTGGAAGAGAGACGACAAGATGAGAGCGAGAGGGGAGCAATGACAATGATGGACTAGCTAGCGGTGAGTCAGTGAAATTGGTGGGGTGGCAACAATGGTTAGGATTTTGTTTGTACCAGATAATGAGAATGAGTGAGAGAGCAAGAGAGAGAGATGACAAGATGAGAGGGAGAGGGGAGCAACGACAATGGTGGAGTGGTTGGCGGTGAGTCAATGAAAATGGTGGGGCGGCAAGCCGGTGACAATGGTTAGGGTTTTGTTTGTATCAGATAATGAAAATGAGCGAGCGAGCAAGAGAGAGAAAGAGAGAGAGAGAGTATTTATCGCATACGGCAAAGATATGATCAATAGTAATCGGCGACACTAAACTAGCGATGCATACAGAGGGAGGGCTGAGGACATGAGGTTCTCTCTCTTTCAATGTTCAGTGTTCTCTAGGAAGAAAACCAGGTGGGTAGGGTATTGATTATCGAAGAGAAGAGAGAAGAGTCAAGATAAATAATTAAAAAATTAAAATTTAATTTATATATTTATATATTCATAATTTCACACATATATATATGGATATATATTAATACGGTTTATGATTTATGGTTTGATTTGGCTTATAAAATTTAATAAACCAAACCGTAAATCGTATTTTTCAAATTTGTTAAACCGAACCAAACCTTTATGAATATAGACTGAACCAAACTACAAATTTAGTTCGATTCAGTTCGATTTTACGGTTTTTAACCGCATAACACCCTAGTTGGCGTTTGACCCCCTTATTAGTTGCCAACTTGCCATGTTTTGTTTGGTCAACTCAATTCTTGTTTGATTCATGCACTTTATACATATGCTTCATTCGTAGTTTGGTTGATTACCAAGATTCCAGTTCATTCATATTATCACAAGCTGGGGCAGAGCCAAGGGGACCAGGGGAGCCATGGCCCCCCCATGGTCCAGAATTTTTCACTTGGAAATAGAGCTTTCTATGTAAAATTTCCCCCCTCCCAAACTCTCCACCCCAATGGTTGGCTCCCTATGGGCCCATCCATACTTATTCCTTCCTCCCCCATTTCACTTCAGGTTTTGGCCCCCCTCACAAAAAAATTCTAGCTCCACCCCTGATCACAAGATAAACAAAATTTTGGGATCATACCTAATATACAATGAAAGTTGAGTTAAAATATAAGATTAAGAAGTTTTACAAGGTTTTAAGGGATGGGAAGAAGGTTGAATTGGGTTAGGATTAAAGGAATTTAATTATGGTCAGAGTTAGGGTTAGGTAAAATTGTGTTGGAGGTTAGATTAGATTAGAGTTAGGTTTGGGGGCTAGAACTTAGGATTGAGCTAGGGTTTGCCTCAACCTAACCCGACTTGCAGCCATAATTATGAAACAGTATGATCATGTGGTGTGGTGTGGTGCCCTAATCCATCCTGTATTGATATTGCGCCAACCCATTATATATTGGGCCCCATGTGTATATTTTTCTCAAGATTGGTCCACTGTCAGCGTGACTTGTTAAAGCTTAGGCTATTTTGAGCTCAGCCAATGAATGCATTTTACTAAGCTGACATGAGGGTGGCATCGAGGAGGGTTTGTATAAATTCGACTCAAATTGAAACAAGTATAATTACAAATATGTAGTGTATAATTTTATATTTTGTATTATTTTGCATGATAATAACACAAAACTGGAGTGGGTTGTATTTTCAAAATCAAAATCCTCCTTTCTCGTGCAAAACCTTTTTGCTTTTCTTATTAACTGTGGAACTTGTAGGGTTCAAAATCGATATCCAATATTTTATTATATAAACAAGTAAAATAATATAAATAAACATAAAAAATAAATAAATTCATAGAAAAGAGGATTGGGCTTAACCTAATACCATACTCCCAAATCCCATCCACACCCTAAATCCGCAAGGCAGATACACAGCAAGTAATTATGTGGAATTTAATTGCCGCCCATGGGGCTGCTAACATGTTTCAGTCAGTATCTATCCCTAACGTATGTGAAGTATGTATCATTAGTTAGTTTAACTTTTGCTCTTTTTATGCTTTTAAGGGGCAATTGGCCATGGCATTATGCCCCCCCTTCCATCGGAACAAACAAAAACTTTCATCTATTTTTAATTTTCAAATCTATGTGATCTTGAGATTTATAATATAAAATGAAGGTCTTGTTTTGTATAATTTTTTAAGCGATCTCTTTGGTTTCAGACTTCGGAATTGCCGAACAGTAAAAATCAAAACTTAATAGAATGACAACTTGGGGAATCTAATATCAAACCAAAAGAAATGATGACCTGACTTGGGTTACTTTTTCTCATGCCCTTGTTTACTTTACAGCTTTTACATTGCAGATGACGAGAAATAACTCTCTTTTTTAATTTGTCAATGAATACATTAGAATTGGCTATTTGACATTAAACTTGTCTAATTGCATTGGATGACTGGCATTCAAATCTGTGCCCCCATAAAGGACGCCCCACAGTATATCTTAACCGTGTATTAGGAATATTTCCCACCGAAAATTTTGAGAGATATTTTCAATGTGAGTTGAAATATGCATGTGTGGCATTTGTGGGTGCCGTATGTGGGGCGCAGATATGATCTTCGATGATTGGCTCTAAATTTAACCAAGGAAGTAGAGTTCTTTTCTTCAGCTTACATTAATGCGTGGCCAAGCTAATATAGACGAAGGATTTTGAATATGCCACATCATAATTCATCCACTTCAGCACGTGGAGGATAATAGATGGTCTCATCTATAAATTAGACTGTTTTTTTTTTTTTTTTGAAAGCCTATTAAGCTGTTTTTTCTTTGTAATAAGTACGATATATTTAATTAAAAGAGCATTCTAGAAATAATGGCAAGAGTTGTAAAGTTTTTGATTGCCGCCGTGTCAAATTGGTGGATCTATTGTTCTTGTATTGGTAATGGTACCTGGACAACATTTGAGGACTGAGGAAGTGGGGCGGTGTCAGGTGGCAGGCATTTCAATAATACAAGAGTATTACATTAATCCATAGGGCTGCAACGGATCGGATCGGATCGGATTCGGTAAGGGCATATCTGATCCGATCTGTTAACAAAATCCGATTCCATTAGAATTATAAAAAATATATATAATTATGTAAAATATACATATATAATCTATAATATTTCATAATTAACGAATTGAATCGGGTCACAATGGATCAAATCAACCAATATCCAAATTTAATCCGTTAAGTTAACGGATCAGCTTTTCCGATCTAACCCGATTTGTTAAAATCAGGAGGGATATCTAAATCCACCTCTTAACATATCGGTATCAGATTTGGATCGAGTCTAATCTGACTTATAAGGCTGCAACCTGGGCCAGGTTGGCCCGAACCCAATCCTAACCCAACCCGAAAAGGCTGGGTTGGGTTGGATCAGGTTGATGTTCGGGTTAGGGTTAGGGTTGAAATTCATGAACCCGACTTTATTTCAGGTTGGGTTAGGATTGACCCTTAGCCAATTCGATCCAACCTGAACCCGACTCTATAAGTACATGTCATATATAAATATATGTTGTATATAATATATAACATACATTGACTTGTTTAGATGCATGATATTTGTATAGCCCCCACCACATAGTATCATGTATTTCTTTTAAGATAATCACTTCACTTAATCCTAATCAAAAAGACTAAAACCTTAATAACATTATTTTGTGTTTTTTGAAAATTTTATTTTTCATCCCCTCTATGTTGTTTGCCGCCCAAGAAAGATCTATTGTAAGTCATAACTCATAATAAACTATAGTCATTTCTAACACTTGCTTTTCTGAATTTTGTACTAAAAAAAATAGCGTCAACAAACAAATACTAATGAAACATAGGATCAATATATGTATTGAAAGTTGAGTTAAGATTTAAAATCGAGAAATTGTATGAGATTTTAAAGGATGGGTTGGATCCAACCCGAGCCCAACCCAACCCGAAATTGACTTCGGGTTGGGTTGGATTGGGTTAGGGTTGAAGGAATTTAGTTAGGATTAGGGTTAGGGCTGGGTTGGTTGGGTTGAAGGTCGAGTTGGGTTAGGGTTAGGGTTGGGCTAGAGTTGGCCTCAACCCGACCTAAGCCAGCCCGACTTGCAGCCCTACCGACTTATACGCAACCCTATTAATCCAGGACAAACTGCCTCTCTTTCGAGAAAAAAAAAAGTGGTAATTTGAGTTCAGTCCACCTTAATACGAGGGAGAAGGATTCTCATTTCAGAGGTGTGGGGAATTAATAAATAAATTCTGAGATAGAGTAGATTATAAAAACGGAAAAAATAATGAAAAAAAGGTGCCTCATGTTAACCAACCCAACACATACCAAATTGATGTCTCAAGAGATTAGGGTTGACAGGAATTAAGGTGGTGTTTGGCATCGATGTTGTTTTTTGAGAAAATGATGCCACATTTGTATCGTGTCAGAAAAAGTGATGCTTTAGAAAACGATTTCTTTTTTGGCATTGTTTTTCCAAAAAAAAACGTTGCTCCAAACCACGCCTTGGAAATCAGGAAGTGTGGTATGAAGAAACGTCAAATTCAATGTTTTCACAAAAAACAGCTCGTTGCTACTAGCAGTGCAATAACATGGCATCAATGTGATACCATCTTGGACGTTAGATAGTGTAGACCAATGCTGAAAGTGGTTATACAGCACCAGTACCAAACAAAACTAGTGTTGTTTTCTCAGAAAACAGCTTATATGGCAGTAATGATGCCAAACAAAAATAAAGAAGCCGTTTTCTAAGAAAACGGTGCAATAGACCCTCATACATACAACATCGTTTTCTCAAAAAACATCTCTGAATCGACAGCATCGATGCCAAACACCTACTAATATATCCAAAATTTCATACATATATAGCTGATAGCCCAACTCAAAATACGTATATGATAAATGCAAGTATACATATGCGGACCCAGTTTTTTTGCCCTTTTTCATTAAAAACCAAATAAATAAATAGAACAGAAAATGACAAAAAGGTAAAATAGAAAAATAGAAAGAAGACTTGTTAGATTGTATAATTCAAATTTGTTGAAGCAATGATAGATCAGTAGGGATTCTTTGATACTCTGGAGACATGCATGATCTCAATGTTGTATCACTTTAACCAAGTCAAAGTAACCTGATGCAAGTGGGTGGAGACCGGAGATGAAGATGAAGGATCGGCCATCTCGTTCTCTCACCACAATCTCTGCCGTGGCCCGTGGGCGGTGATAATTAGGTTCATGGCATACGCCGCAATTCAAGCATTCAGTGCCTCCAACTCCGGCAATGAGCGAGTCAAGCACGCGGGCTTTTCACTTTTAATTGGTAGGTCCACCAAATTGATTTGGGTTTGAGGTTGGAAGTTGGAACAGACTGACTGAAGGACAATGATGGATGAGTGGGACAAAACTGGAACTCTCCCTCCCCAACTAATTATGTTCCATCTCGTACCAACAGAATCAACTTAAACAATTATAAAAAGGACAAAACTCAGACCATCCAATAACGCACACTGAACCGTGCTTTGGGAACATCTCCCGTGTCTATGTATTATCATTCACGCTAGATGTTCTCAATGCACGATGGGTGTGCCTGTGAGGCGCTTTTCTCTATTCTTCGGATGGAACAACAGATTGTTTATGCCCAATTCTTGTATACGTGTGTGTGTTTTTTTTTAATTCCTAAATCACTGGTCACCATTTCATCAACCACAGAACTTGAGCTAAAAGACCTCTTTAAAATAAAATGGATAGTCAGTGTTGACTGTTGACGTTGGGGTATCCGTCACTCGTCAACACCATCCGTTTTCGCTGGGGTATTGAAACTTGAAAGGTCGAGGTGGACACTTTGTGTCAAATGCCGTTGGGCCGTTGGGAGTTGAGAAGGAAGTGGGCTCGTGGTTTTGAGAAATTGGGCTGTGAGAGCAGTGAGGCTATACTGGATCTGGATTTAGGCCCGCGAGGATCAAGTCCTTTACATATCCTTTGTAAGCATCACTTATCATCACCTAATGATGTCGGATCAGGTGGATCAGGTTGGAAGTTACATCTACTGCATCAGCGTTTTTTTTCTGGTCACTTCTCAGGTGGAAGTCACATCAATAATGGTGTTGGGCACGAGATCAAGCCCTGTGCCCACACCGTTCCAACTATCCTTGGGAAAATCTCCCCATGAAATAAAGCAAATAAACAAGGAATATTCTCAATGCAAGGCTATAAAAGTTGTTTGAATGGGATTTGCTCTACGAAGCCGAAGTGGTTGGATATGGCCCTATTCATTAACCATTCAGCATGGAATTACAGAAGTGAGTTCAGATCTGTGCCCTACAACGTTTCACAACACATTCCTGCCTTATATTTGGAACATCTACGGATGATGACCAGAACCGATGATGTCATCATTGGGAAATGTTCCCAATACACGGCAGCGTCGGCAGGGATGTGTTGTGGGGTGCAGATGTGAACTCTACAGAAGTAAAACAAATGAAAAGATTGCAAATAGAAAGAGCGCGTTTGGTTAGATTGATTGAGAGGGTGTTCCATTTTCCAAAAAAAAAAAAAAAAGAAGGTGTTCTCCGGTGATAATGAGAAATTGGGTGGTGTATTCTCATCCACACCACACCCGTGGCATGGACACATCCACATCATGTCACAATAGGACAGTTGTTCTGCAATGTGGACAAAAATGGGTGGATTGAACCAATGTTCGAAATATTGCAACGTATCAAGGCCCCTCCAGTACGCCCTACACATAGTGTTTCGGGGTCCCACCTATTTCAGGGGGTAGACAAGCCTTAAACCGACCCCCTTTAACTAGTTTGAGAGAAAAAAAAATGAAGGTGAGCTTCGATGCAGACTGAATGGCCGATACACCCCATTTGGCATATTGGCCTATATCAATATTTTGAACCTTGGACTAAACCACACCACATCCTCATAGGCATTCAAGGTGTGGTGTAGTTCAATTCACACTATATGTTTAGATTCCATGCATCTCACCTACGTGTGAGATGATCTATGTTGTTAACCAAGAATAAACAATATTCTATTTTTTTAATCAATATACATTATAAATAAAATAATATAATTTAACCATGAAAATAAAAATTAATGCATTTATATATAATATGAATAGTTAAGTTAATTAGTTTAAACCATTTGTTAAAAAAGCAATAATAAATCACACAAGAGTAATAAAATATTATAAAAATTAATATAAAATAATTCACAAATATATTAAAATTAGTAAATTGCCAAGAGTAATATTTTTTATCAAATCAAATAATTTTATAACAAATGATAATTTTTATACAAATTATAGAATTTATTAAAAGGAAAGGTCAATGATTTTAGAATCACCGTTTCTGGAATTAGCAAGTTTTGGTAAAATGCATTGTACGAAGTAAGGAATCATTAATCTTGAAACTGGCCACCGTGGTGTGGAAAGGTCCACAAGATTTAACTATGGACACTAGCGGGAACCTGTGCGATGCATGGGATTTGTTAAGGGAAGTTAAACAATAAAACACATAAAAGTATACAAATGTTTTATATTTCTAACTTTTTAAATAATTATTAATTATTTATATTTTATAATACTTTTAATAACTTTTTACAATACAAAAATAACAATAATTTATTTTAGCAAAGCTTGTTCATCGAACTAATGAAAACAACCAACCCGACCAATTCAACCCAAATTGCTCAGGTATATTTCTGGTTGAAATTGGATCAGTTTCGTTGTGTCCATTTGTAAATTGACCAAAATCGAATGACCCAATCACAAATATATATTAATATTTTTATATTTTAAATATAATTTTTTTTAATATGGGAAAGTGGGGAAATTCCCATATTTCTTAGTCTCAAATATTTTATATTAATATTTTTTTAATAATGTTAATGTCATTTTAAAATCTAAATTTAAATTTTCAATTTAATGTTTTAAACCAATTGAGCAAACCAAAAATCAACCCAAACCAATACAACTCAATTTAGTTGGTTTCCACTAATGGTTAGTAGATTTTTGGTAACCAACTCCCTAATCTGACCATATCGATTTGGTTGACCAAATATCCTACAACTGAACTAAACTAGGCTGTGATCAACACTCCTAATTTTATCTAAATTAATATTTTAATCTCTAATATAAAAGCATAGTTTATCTCCAATAATTATTAAAAAATTATAGCAAAAAAATACATAATTATTGAAAATATATTGATAATGAAAATAAAGTACAACAAAAATACAATAATAAAATAAGTATAATAAATTAAATTTAAAAAGTTAAATAACAGTAGTTTAATATCCAATAATTATTAAAAATTTTCTGTTAAATAACAAAACATATATAGATTTATACATAATTAAAAAATTATAAATAATTGCTAAAAATACAATAAATATTAATATTAGTATATTAAATATGTAATAAATATAGATTAAGATATTAAAATTATTATTAATGAATATTATTTTTGAAAGTTATTTTTCTAGAGTTATTAATCGATATAAGTGAAATTGGTTATTTAAAATATTATTTAGGTATTTAAATAATATATTTAAAATTTAAATTTCTAATTGTTTATTGAATTTAACAATCTATAAAATTATCATTTATTCTATTATTACATAATTTCATTATTAATTTTGTAAAAATATTAAATTATTATTAATTTGAATATTTTTCTATGGTTTTTTATTTTAAGTTTTTTTATTTTATTGCATAATTTCGTTATTTTAACTATTTAAAATATAGTTATGTTAAATATTTCGTTATTTAAATATTTAAGTAATATATAAAATATTTAAAAATAATCATTATTTGAACTTAAGATATTTAGATATTGAAATATTTAAATAATTAAATACTTTTCTATATAATTATCTAGCCATTGTTAGTATTTTATTATTTAAGATATTTAGTTATTGAAATATTGAAATAATATTTTATTTTTTAATGTTAAATTTCTATTATTTGAGTAAAATTTAATTTGAATAATTTGGAAATCATAATTTATATTGTTAGTACATAATTTTGTGATAAATTTTGTAAAAATATAAAACTATTAATAATATGAATATTATTAAATATATTATAATTATTTTTTGAGTTTTTAATAAATATTTTAAAGCGTATACTATTATTACATAATTTCATTATTAATTTTGTAAAAATATTAAATTATTATTAATTTGAATATTATGTTATGTTTTTATTATCTTAAGATTTTTTTTATTTTATTTCATAATTTTGTTATTTTAACTATTTAAAATATAGTTATGTTATATATTTCATTAGTTATAATATTTAGTTATTTAAATATTTGAATAATATATAAAATATTTAAAAGACTCGTTATTTGAATTTAAGATATTTAGTTATTGAAATACTTAAATAATTAAATATTGTCTATATAATTATTTATCTATTTTTTAGTATTTTATTATTTAATATATTTAGTTATTGAAATAACATTTTATTTTTTAATGTTAAATTTCTATTATTTGAATAACATTTAATTTGAATAATCTAGAAAATCATAATTTATATTGTTAGTACATAATTTCATGATGAATTTTGTAGAAATATAAACTATTATTAATATGAATATTATTAAATCTGTTATTTTTTTTGTATTTTTAATAAATATTTTAAAGTTATTATATAATCTATGAAAATATTTAATTAATTCTTTAATTTTTTAATTTAAACTTTCTTTAGAAAGATATAGATAAAAAGTGGCAAAGAGGATAAATAGGAATTAGAGATAATTTGGAGAGAAATTCTCTAGTAAATTAGAGATAAGTTAGGAGATAAATAGGAATTGGAGATGGTTTAGGGAAAGTGGGAGAGATAGTTTAGGATAAATTTTAAGAGAGGAGATTGTTGGGAATGTGTGGGTGAGAGAGAGAGATTTGAGATAACTTTTATGAGGAAGGAGGGCATCTCATTGGTTCTTTAAAAAATGACAGTGAATAAAAAAATAAAAAATTCAAAAAAAGGAGAAAATTTCTTCACTACCTTGTTTTAATATATATACTAGCGGGGACCTATGCGATGCACAGGATTTATTAAACGAAAGCTAAATAATAGAAAGGGTCATTTACTAAAATACCCCTTATAGTTTCATGGATTTAGTAAAATCTATCCTATAGTTAAAATTTTACTAAATCACTTATAATTTGCAATGGATTTAATCAATCTTCCATTAGAAGAAAGTGTAAAATGATAGTGTTGACCCTAATATTCATTTAAATAAATTTAATCAAAAGAAAAAAAATAAATATTCCATTTTTCCCTTTATAAGACACGGGCAACCACTCTATTAGCTATATTTGGTTAATTTTGTTTTTTGTAAAAAAAAGTGTTAAGGGTATATTTGGAATAAAAAATCATGGGCCTGGAAAAATAAACACTCCTTAATGAAAGGTTGATTAAGTAAATAAGTTGTAAAATATATGGGATGTTTTAATAAAATGAAAAGTATAAGGTATGTTTAAGTAAATATGTAAAACTATAAGATGTGTTCTAGTAAATCACCTTAATAAAATCACATAAGAGTATATAATTGTTTTATATTTTTAACTTTTTAAATAATTAATAATTATTTATATTTTATATACTACTTTTAATAATTTTTTTGTAATACAAAAATAGCAATAGTTAGTTTCAGTTAGGTTTATTCATTAACTTGATGAAACTGACCAACTCGATCAACTCGACCCGAGTTGGTTGGTTTTCTATTATTTTAGGTCGGCTTTGGTTCAAAATTTTTCCAATTCAACTAAGTTGGATAAATTTCACTTTGGCCATTTGTAAACCAACCAAAATCGAATGACCTAACCATGAATATATACTAACACTTTTTACTTTAAATATAAATTTTAATATGGAAAAGTGGGAAATTTCCCATATTTCTTTGTCTAAAATGTTTTATTTCATAAATCTATTTTTAATAATTTCACTATAATTTTTAAAATTAAATTGAATTTTTAAGTTTAAATATTTTGAATTGACTAACCAAACCAAAAAATCGACCCAAACCGATACAACTTGAGTGGGTCGGTTTTCACAAAAAGGTCAACCGGTTTTATTTGACCAACTCCCCAACCTGACCAGGCCAATTTGGTTAGCCAAATAGCCTACAACTGAACCGAACCAACTCATGAACACTCATATTTTCAGCAAAATTAATAGTTTCATCTCTGATAAAAAACAATAGTTTAATCTCCAATAATTTTTGAAAATTTATAGCAAAAATACACAATTACTGAAAATATATTGATAATGAAAAAAATACAATAATTACAAAAATACAATAAGTACTAAAAATATATTAACTTAGTCAATAAATAGTATAATCTCAAATAATAATTTAATCTCTAATAAATATTAATCAATAAGTTATACAAAAAATACAAAAATATAATAAATACAATAAGTACAATAAATTAAATTTAAAAATTTCACTAATAGTAGTTTAATCTCCAATAATTATTGGAAGTTTTCTATTAAATAGAAAAACAAAATAAATTTATACATAACCAAAATACATTTATCACAAAAACAATAAATAATTATTGAAATACAATAAATATTAATTTTAGTATATATAATTATATAATAAATACAGGTTAAGAGTTTAAAATTATTATTAATAAATATTAATTTTTTGAAAGTTGTTTTCTTGAACTATTACTTGATATAAGTGAAATTAGTTATTTACAATATTATTTAAAAAATATTAATTATTATTAATTCAATATTATGTTATAATTATTTTTCTACTTTTCAAAAATTTTTAAATTTATTACATAATTTCTTTATTTTAACTAATTGAAATCTAGTTATGTTAAATATTTTGTTATTTAAAATACACAGTTACTTAAGTACTTAAATAATATGTAAAATATTTAAATTTTAAAATATTAGTTATTTATGGAATTTAATTATCCATAAAATCATATATTTTACTATTATTACATAATTTCATTATTAATTCTGTATTATATTAAATTATTATTACTTTCAATATTATGTTATAGTTATTTTTTTTGCTTTAAAGGAATTTTTAAATTTGTTACATAATTTCGTTATTTTAACGATTTAAAATCTAGTTATGATAAATATCTAGTTATTTAAATATTTAAATAATTTATAAAATATTTAAAACTTTTTGTTCTTTTAATTTTATTTATTTAAAGCTATTATATATTATTAAATGTTAAAAAACATTTAAATTGATGATCCAAATAAAACATAATTTAAATTGTTAGTACATAATTTTGTGATATATTTTTGTAAAAGTATAAAATTATTTATTAGATAATTTTGTTATTTTAACTATTTAAAATATAGTTATGATAAATATTTTGTTATTTAAATATTTAAATAAACTATAAAATATTTAACTTTTTTATTTGAATTTTATTTATTTAAAGCTATTACATATTATTAAATATTTGAAAAGCATTTAAATTGAGAATCCGGAAAAAACATAATTTAAATTGTTAGTACATAATTTCGGGATATATTTTATAAAAATATAAAATTAATTTTTTTTTGTATTTTTAATAAATATTTTAATGCTATTATATAATTTTGTTATAATATTTAAATAATTCTTAAATTTTTTAATCCAAACTTTCTTTAGATAGATATAGATAAAAAGTAGGAGAGAGGATAAATAGGAATTAGAGATAATTATGGAGAAAGCGGGGGAGGTAGTTTAGGATAAATTTTAGGAGAAGAGATTATTTAGGTGATTGGGAAAGTGCATCTCACTGGTTGTTTCAAAAATGACATGGAATAAAAAAACAAAAAAAAGGAGAAAACTTCTTGATCGCTTTGTTTTAATATATATACTAGCGGGGGCCCGTGCGATGCACTGGATTTATTAAGCGAAAGATAAATAATAGAAAGGGGTCATTTACTAAAATACCCTTATAGTTTCATGGATTTACTAAAATGTACCCTATAGTTAGCATTTTACTAAAACACCACTTATAATTTACAATGGATTTAATCAATCTTCCATTAGATGATAGTGGAAAATGACAAAGTTGACCCTACTGTTCATTTAAATAAATTTAATCAAATGAAAATAAAAATAAAAATACCATTTTTGACCTTTATAAGACACAGACAAGGCTATTGATGAAGGGCGATTTGGCCCGACCTAGTAATAGGGGACACGTGGACACGACCTGACTAATAGATGACAACTCAGCCTGACATACCAAGACCGCAACAAATCGAACTCGGATAATCAAACCACCTCGGCATGGGTCACCTCGGGAGGAGGTCACCTCGGCACAAGGTCACATCAGGACCACATCAGTCCCAAGGCACTTCAGGGTTCACTCCAGTTCAGGATTGAAGAGCATCAGTTCGGGGATACCGACTCAGACCACTACTTGACGACCCCGGAAACCTTGCCATTAGATTCCGAACCTTATGGGATCATGCCTCATAACGGCAAGCCTTATCTTCCTCCTCGCCCGGTTCGGGTGGAATAGATAAGCCTTATCAGTTGGCAACGTTATCCCCCAATTAATGCGGAAACAGATCTCGTCGTAACGAGGATCCCAGAACTGCTCCACAAAACTCGTGAGGACTTCACTATTTAAAGGCTCCAACCCCGAGGGCACAAGGTACGCGTGATTTCTCTTTTCTCTAGCTCTCTATATTCTCAAGCTATTTCAGCTAGCAACAAGTATACTAACTTAAGCATCAGAGAAACCTCGTCGGGCTATCCACCTTGGGTTCTCTAATCGTCTCCTTGCAGATCAACCTCGTCCATCGTCTGACTGGAAGCCAGGTCACCTCCAGCGGGGAGCAGCTAGATCGCGCTACATCATTTGGTGCCATTTGTGGGAAACGCTACAGGAAAGCCTTTTCCACCAATAACAACAGCAATGCCGGACAAAACAATGAGGCGAATATCTCCGGGGGCAGTCTTAGATCCCGTCTATTTGCATAGGTCAGTTTACCATACCGCTTACTGCGGCTGAGGTCCCAATGCTGACCATGCCCCAAGTGACTACACAAGTGAACGCGCCGCTCCCTCCTATAGTCGGCGCGACATCGTTGAACCATCTGTGGTTCTCCCTGGTGTCGGGCAATCCCAGCTTGACGACCTAGTACACTGCGTTCGGTCCATTCAGGTCCAAATGCAACAGGTCCAACAGTTCCAGCACTATCAACAAAAAGTTCTCCATCATTTCTACCAGCAACAGTACCAGCAAAAGTTCCCTCCACTGCAGTAGAGTCAGCAGCCGATCCCACCTCAGCACCCGGTAGTGCAGCAGAATCAACCCCATCAGCAGAACACTCGCCCTTCCCGCCGAGGTGAGACCTCCCAGGTCCCAGTTCCTCTCGGGAGCTAGGTCTCATCCCGTGGTAGGAGGGACAGGCAGATCACTCCACCCGCTTCACAGAACTTGAACAGATTAGGAAATACTCAACCCGCTAGGGCCATGTTACCTCGGCCTTCTTATCAAGAGGGCTCACTCGCAGGCAACCGGTTCGGACCCTTGGCTGCGGACTCAAAGCAAAGCCCTTCCATTCATGGTAGCCAGCCTCAGCACCCATAGCCACTTCGCGTCAGAATGATACCCGATCATACAGAAGTCAGCAGCACTAATGCGGAGCCGGTCAAGAAGCAGCAACAAAGGCGTCGCAAGGCACGCCGAACTACAGCTCATAGTCAGCTTGTCGGGCCCAGCTAGCCAGAGCAAGCAAAAGGTAAAGAAGAGGCGAGCTCAGCAGCCGCTAAGACGACTCCTCTCCTGTTCGGGTTGTCACCTCTATCCTCCGAGCTCCTGGCGGCCTCAATGCCAAAAGATTTTAAAATGCCTCCTCTGGACAAGTACGACGGATCATTCGATCCAAATGATCATGTAGACTCCTTCCAGTCCCAGATGCACCTAGCTGGGGCTGACGAGTCCTGCATGTGCGTAGCCTTCTCCACAACATTTAAGGGAGTAACTCGCACGTGGTACAGGAACCTCGCGCTAGGGACGATCAGAAGTTGGGCGCAGTTCGTAGAGTTGTTCACCTCGCACTTCATCACCAGTAAGAAGTGTTCGAGGTCCCAAGAAAGCCTCCTAAACATAGTTCAGAGAGAAGGGGAGTCAATTAAAAGCTATATCAAACGCTTCAACGACACTTGCTTGTAGGTCCTCGATCTAGATCCAGTAGTGAGGCTTACGATGGTGAAGAAAGGTATAACACACAAAGCATTTAAGTGGCATGTGGTGGTCAATAAGCCAAAGGACATCACAGAATTCCTCAAGCTCGCCGATCAGTTCATCGGAACCGAGGAAGAGATGAACCAAAAGACCGAGAATCCAGTAGAAAAGAGGAAAAGAGAAGGTGACAGCGCAGGTAATGGTGGCAGCAAGCGAAGAAAAAGCAAGTCCCCGACTAGGGGAGGAAACAAGTTTGGGAGCCGATCTCCTTCACAATTTCACAGGTCAGGTCAGTGTTCCTGAACTCCGCCAGTTGAATGGACAAGCTGCACACCTCTCAACACGAAGCGAGGAGAAATCCTTATGGCAATCAAAGACTCCTCCTACGTCAAGTGGCCACCTCGGTTGAGGGGGGACCCCACCACCAGAAACAGGAACGTGTATTGTCACTTTCACAAAGATCACGGTCATAGTACCGAAAATTGCAAAAACCTCCGCGACGAGATCGAATAACTCATCCGTTGTGGATACCTAAAAAATTTCATACAAAAAGAAAATAAGAACCAAGCAGATCGACAGGAGGAGAAAAGAAGAAATGCTCCCGAGTCCAGTAGTAGGCAGAATGAGTAGCCGCAGAGGAAGTTACCAGAAGAAAGGTCGATCCGCGGAGTAATCAACATGATTACTGGTGGGTCCATCATCGCGGGCTACACCTCAACAGCGAGTAAAGCTTCAGTTTGCGAACTAGAAAATGAAGACCAGAATCCACCGAAGTGACCTAGGCTTGAAGATCCCATTTACTTCACAGAAGATGATGCGTGCGGGATCCAGTACCCCCATGATGATGCACTGGTAATAAAGTTGAGGATAAACGACTTTGAAGTCAAGCGCGTCTTAGTGGATTTGGGCAGTTCGGCCGATATTCTGTTCAAGGACGCCTACAACAAGCTCCAGCTCCAAGAAAGCGGTCTCAAGTCGACAGATACTCCCCTGGTAGGTTTCAGCAAGAGGTCAGACCTCTTGGGCGAGTCTCAGTACCCATAAAGGTCGGCATGTGGCCCAACATTGCAAGGTTCGAGCACACATTCCTAGT
This sequence comes from Nelumbo nucifera, assembly GCF_055504915.1. Taxonomy (NCBI): domain Eukaryota; kingdom Viridiplantae; phylum Streptophyta; class Magnoliopsida; order Proteales; family Nelumbonaceae; genus Nelumbo; species Nelumbo nucifera. The sequence goes on from NC_142649.1 coordinate 196,732,208, forward strand.
GGTCGCAACTCCCTCCCCGTACAACGCCATAGTAGGTCGGCCTATTACCCACACACTACGCGCGGTGGTGTCCACCAACTACTTGGCCATGAAGTTCCCAACGGACTATGGAGTAGGGGTTGTGCGAGGCGACTAGCTCGAGTCTCGCAAGTGCTACGTGTTGATGCCCCCAAGGGAAAAGCCAATCTAGCGGCTGACATCGAGCTTGAGCGACCTATGGAGTACGCCGAAGAGCGAGCTACACTAACGGAAGAGATGATCCATATCCCGGTCTCAGCAAATGATCTAGCTAAGACTCTCTAGATCGGTGCTTCGATCGAGGAACCGCTCCGCTCTCAGCTGGTAAGTTTTTTAATTAAAAATTTAGATGTATTTGTTTGGTCCGCGGCAGATATGCCCGACATAGATTCCAGAATCTTAACTCACAAGTTAAACACTGATCCCTTAGTCATGCCCGTTAGACAGAAAAATTGCAACCTCACCCCAGAGCGCTGGAGAATAGTCGACGAGGAGGTCGGGAAGCTCCTTGCAGCCAATTTCATTAGGGAGGTCCATTACCCGAGCTAGGTAGCTAACCCAGTCCTGGTAAAAATGGCCAACGGTAAATGGTGCATGTGCGTCGATTATACCGACCTAAATCGAGCTTGCCCAAAGGATTGTTTCCCGCTACCCAAGATCGACCATCTAGTGGACACGACCTCAGGGCACGAGTTGCTAAGCTTTTTGGATAAGTACTCGGGATACAACCAAACCAGGATGGACCCTACTGATGAGAAAAAAACAGCCTTCACAACCGAGCTTGGACTATACTGTTACAAGGTTATGCCCTTCAGACTAAAAAATGCCAGGGCGACCTTCCAAAGACTTGTAAATAGAATTTTTAAGCCGTTAATCAGCAACAAGGTTGAATGCTATGTAGATGATATGGTCGTTAAGACCCAGTTTTCAAAATTTTTAATGAATGATTTGCAAAGTGTCTTTGAAATTTTGCGTAGGTATAACATGAAACTAAACCCTAACAAGTGCATCTTCGGTGTCACCTCGGGTAAATTCCTAGGCTACATAGTCAACTGACATGACATCGAAGCTAACCCCAAGAAAATAAAGGCCATCCAAGATATGAGGCCACCTTGCAAATTGAAGGAGGTTCAGAGGCTGAACGGTTGTATAGCCGCTCTGAGCCGCTTCATGTCTAAATTGGCGGATCGCTGCTTGCCTTTCTTTAAGGCTATTAAGAAAAGTAAAGACTTTGAGTGGATCACATATTGCCAGCTCACCTTTGACGAGCTAAAAAAATACCTAGTTAGTATCCCGGTTTTGACCCGACCCGAGGAAGGGGATATTTTAAAGCTGTACCTTTCTGCGAGTGATGAAGTAGATCGGGTCTAACGGCCCATCTACTATGTTAGTAAAATTTTGCAGGATGCTGAAACGAGGTATCCAGAGATCGAGAAACTAGCATACGCACTAGTCATAGCAGTTCGGAAGATTCGTCCGTACTTCCAAGCCCACACCGTTGTCGTCCTCACCAACAAACCTCTGAGGCAAATCCTACTCAAGCCCGAGGTGTCTGGCAGACTGATGAAATGGGCCATCGAACTCAGTGAGTACGACATCTAGTATGAACCTCGGACGGCGATTAAGGCCTAAGCCTTGGCCGATTTCATGGCAGAATGCACGTTCAGCACCGCAACCCCCGAACTGGCCGAGCTCGAGCACACGGAGGAAGCATCAACCAGCGTGACACCAATCCCAGTTCGAGCAAGCCCGACTTGGGATGAAGAGCCCTGGATCCCCAATATTGACGGCTCGTCCAACCAGCAAGGAAGCAAAGCGGGCATAATTCTGTATGGACCAAGCGGGGTGAAATTGGAATACACGCTCCGGTTCAGATTTGCAACGTCCAACAACGAAGCAGAGTACAAGGCGTTAATAGCCGGGCTTGCCTTAGTGAAAGAAGCAAAGGCCAAACATCTCATCATCTACAACGACTCCCAGCTCATGATCAACCAGATCAACGACGAGTATGAAGCCCGCGACCCCACCATGGCTGCTTATTTGGCGAAGTAGTAACACAATAAGGACCGTGTACGTAGAGGACCTGCCTCGGCCTAGCATTCTCGAGGGGGCAGGAGAGGTCGCTCCTGTAGTACAAGCAGAGCTGAGCTGGATTGACCCACTCGCGAGCTATCTACTTCATGGGACCCTCTCTGCAGATCGCAATGCGACCTGAAGGGTAGAGCACCAATCAGCGAAGTGCGTCATTATAGACGAACAGCTGTACCGGAGATCTTTCACGCTCCCCTACTTGCGTTGCTTGCGACCCTCAGAGGCCAAGCTCATTTTCCGCAACACTCATGAAGGCTTGTGTGGCGGACACTTGGGGGGTAGGGCTCTCGTGCAGAAAGCACTGCGACAGGGGTACTATTGGCCCACAATGAAGGTAGACGCACTTGAGCTCGTGAAGAAGTGTGATAAATGTCAAAGGCATGCCAACATCCACCACTGGCATGCTGCCGACCTCAAATATCTCACCAACTCGTGGCCCTTCGCACAGTGGGGAATCGACATTCTTGGCCCTTTCTCACCAGCGACTGGACAGAGGAGATTCCTGGTGGTAGCAGTGGATTACTTCACGAAGTGGGTGGAGGCGGAACCCCTAACAACGATTACATCCCGCAACATACAAAATTTCTTTTGGAGGAATATAGTATGTCACTTCAGGCTACCTCGAGTATTTATCTCCAACAACGGAAAACAGTTCGAGGACATCAAGTTCTAGAATTGGTGTACCAAGATGGGGATACAACAGAACTTCACGTCGGTGGCACACCCTCAGGCAAATGGGCAAGAAGAGGTCACGAACAGAGCCATACTCTGTGGACTGAAGGCTCGCTTAGCCCGAGCTAAAGGACTGTGGGTAGACGAGCTGCCTAGTGTGTTATGGGCCTACCGAACCACCGTCAAGACCGCCACGGGTGAGACCCCCTTCAACCTCACCTACGGCATGGAAGCGGTGATCCTAGTAAAGATCGATGTGCCAACACTACGCTTGGAGGCCTACAACGAGGAAACAAACAACGACGAGCTCCATACCAAACTCGACCTGGTGGAAGAAGTACGGGACCTGGCATACATTCGGACTGCAGCCTACCAGTAGAGAGTGGCTCGGTACTATAACGCTCGGGTCTAGAAATGACATTTCCATGTCGGCGACCTAGTTCTTTGAAAAGTTATGGTACCTAAGCCCGGCGTCGGTGAGCTCGGACCGAACTGGGAAGGTCTGTACCGAGTAAGGCGGGTACTCGGGGAAGGCATGTATGAGCTCGAAACCTTAGAAGGAAAATAGGTACCTCGAGCGTGGAACATCGGCAACCTAAGGCGATACTACCTGTGATCCCCGAACTAGAGAGAGGACTGCGAGTCACTCCTAGAAGCCCAAGGGCCATGATGCCGAGCTGACATAAGACCTCGCCATGGGCAAACAAGTCCTAGTTGTCTCCTCGGCATGGGCAAATAAGTCTCAGTCGCCTCCTCGGCATGGGCAGACAAGTCCCAGTTGCCTCCTCGGCATGGGCAAATAAGTCCCGGTTGCCTCCTCGGCATGTGCAGACAAGTCCTATTCGCCTCCTTGGCATCGGAAAATAAGTCCTAGTCACCTCCTCGGCATGGGCAAATCACTCCCCACGCTTAAGGCATAGACAGTTTGGGTATAAACCTTACGATGTCTAGCCCAGTTTGGCATATAATAATAGGTTGAACCCGCTATCTCTAAGGGACAACTGGCATTTGAGTAGCCTGTGTGCAGACAGGTCGGGTAGATACCCTACAATGTCCATACACCTTGGCGTACATCATGCGAGGTTACCCCTACTAGTAGTCCAGCTTGGTAGCTTGACAATTAAGGGTAACCAACACTTAAAAACATTTTTAGATATTCCTACATCTGTTTAGTTTAGTTCTCCAGTTCGGAAATTGCTCACACTTGGAAAATTTTGCACACAAAGTCAAAATGTTTTCATTTAATGTGAAGATGTTAAGTACAAGAGAGAAGAAAAAGCAAAAAACTTTCACTATAACCCGAGCTCAGAGGCTCAGGGAGTACATCAAAATAGTCCAAGGAGAAAGAAAAGATCAAGCATCCGGACTGCCAGGTAGGTTGGTCTCCATACGATCCTCCTCCGCGTCCTCCCGACTTGACGGACACGACTCTGAGACTTCATTGTCACTTTCCTCTTCGGAGGAGCCAGGTTCTTCATTTTCCACCTTCACCACCTTGGGAGTAAGGTCGGACATGGAAACAACCCTGAGGTCTAGTTCAAGAAATTTCTGTCGCATCAGATATTTGCACAGCTTGAAGCTAGAACGATACGAGCTCGATCCATACTCGACTTGGAGGTAGTGGAACTCCGGAGACTCCTTGAAGGTTTCGATGGCATGCTTCTTCTCTTCAGCCCACGCTTCTTGTATGGCGGCCTCAAAGATCTCGGTGCGCTCCCAAATCATTGCTTCAAGGTTCTCATTTTCCCGTTAAAGCTTCCCCTTCTCCTCGGTCAGCGCTAGGATCAGCTCCTGTTGACTCCGAGCTCCTTTTTTAGCTCGAAGAACCTCACCTCGAGCTATATCCAGCTCGCGGTAAAGTTTCCATGCCTTCTCTTCGGCCTCCCGAGCTTGCTTCAGGCGGATTTCAGATTGGTAAACCAACGAATGAATGGTGGAGTTCACCTAACAAAGGGATCAAAGGTAAGTATACTTAAAGGAAGACAAGGAAACAAAGTGTAAAGTAAAAGTACTCACCACCATGCAATAGCTAGCAGCTCGACCTCCGAGCTGACTCGTAGGCATGTCAGCCCACTCTGCGACCTTAGCTAGAAAAATGACATCCTTGCTCTTGAGCAGCCTGAGCCGAGGGGTCATTATACTGTCCTTTGGGAGCTGAGGCTCGGGTGCCGAAGTGCTCCCCGGTTCATGAGGAAGACTGCTTTCCTCCTGGTCTTCGTCTAGGTCCACAACAGGAGGCCGAGGGTGGGCCTCCTCCTTCTCCGGGAGCTCGGCGGAGATCGGCTCCGGTTCGATAACCTCGGATGGAACAGGGGCAGAAGGACCAGCCTCCCGATGAGACTTCTTCGAAGCCTTCCTTTTCTTCCCTCCTCTCTGGAAGCTCTTTAGAAGGTTCTCAGCATCGACCTCTGGCATGGCTACTGCAAGAAGAAAGGAAAAGTTTAGTCACAAACTAAGGAAAACTTAAAGTAAGTATGTACCGAGGTGAAGACCTACCAGGAGGGCTCAGTCTAGCTCGCACAAGCTTCTCCTCTGCCAAGAAATCTTTCATCTCCAGGCCGAGGTCCCTCCAAGAGTTAACAACTGCCCTAGTCTCTATGTCTAAGCTCACCCCGGGATCTTTGATAGCCACCCTCCAGTGAGCCGGTAAAGGCCATCCCTCATGATTCCGAACAAAAAAGTACCTTCTCTTCCAGGCCGGCACTTTGTTCGGGCTACCGAACAGGATTTTAAACTCGGGCCAAGGAGAGATATAGTAACTTTGTTGGATGTCCCCGCGCAGACAAGCGGAATTCTTTTTAATTAAACAGATCGAGCTAAAGACGTCTAAGGACAGAGGTTGGTTGTAATTGTGGAACAAAGAGATGGTACCTACTATAGTCCGGATTGAGTTCGGGTGAAGTTGGTCGATAGTGATGTTAAAAAACTTGACTATTTCTATAATGAAGGGATGGGCGGGAAGCGCAGCCCGGCCACGAGCTGCTCTTCGAAAACTGTGAGCTCATGGTGATCGTGAGCCCAAGGGTATTGACCTAGGGGAACGCTAAAAACTAAACTATTAGGGAGACGGTAGCGAGCTACCAAAGGTAGTAGCTTATCCGAGGTCATGGTAGAAGGACTGAAGTCATCTGGATCACAACCCCGAGAAGAAGATGGGATCTCCTCTCTGCAGGTCGGTCCCTTCCCCCAAGCTTCGGGCTCCTCAAGCCGAGATGGCCCAACTTCAGGTAAGGAAGTTTCCTCTAAGGGGTGAAGGGGAGAGCTACCTAGCGAGGAGCTGACCTCGCCAGTGGGAACCGAGGACTGCACCTCGGCACCCTCGAGCTCACTAGAATCACCTAGGAGCCTATCTATGCTAGAACTAGACATGATTAAAACAAGAATAACAAAGGAGAACAAACTAAGAAAAAATGAACTCACCAAAAGAAAAACGACCTCGGAATACAAAGAAAGAGCGAGCTGAAAGACTCCGACGCGACCTCGGGAGAGCTCAGTCACAGAATTTTTGGCAAAGAAGAGGGGTCCCTCAGCCCCTATTTATAGTTCACCGCGAGGCGATCAACGGATGAGATATGCTTGATCCAACGGTTCTCGTGAAAACCGGTTGCACGACGCCCGTGGACGAAATCGATTAAGCGTGTTTTTGACGTCCGTGGAGTCCATAAACAGCGTAACATCTGCGCGTACACCCAACGCGACCTGGGCTATTGCTGGTTAAGCCAAAGGTTCGGACAGGTCCGACCGGCTGATCCGCTCGACAGACTGCCTAGGCCTCGTGCTAAATCTACCTGGGCTTGTCATGAACTCCCCCGCACCAGGTTGGGACCCCCGGCTCGGGGAGTGGGGGGCAATTGATGAAGGGCGATTTGACCCGACCTAGTAATAGGGGGACACGTGGACACGACCTGACTAATATATGACAACTCAGCTCGACATACCCAGACCGTAACAGATCGAACTTGAATAATCAAGCCACCTCGGCATGGGTCACCTCGGGACGAGGTCACCTCAGTACAAGGTCACATCAGGACCACCTCGGTCCCAAGGCACTTCGGGGTTCACTCCAGTTTGGGATTGAAGAGCATCAGTTCGGGGATACCGACTCAGACCACTACTTAACGACCTCGGAAACCTCGCCATCAGATTCTGAACTTTACGGGATCACGCCTCATAACGATAAGCCTTATCTTCCTCCCCACCTGGTTCGGGTGGAATAGATAAGCCTTATCAGTTGGCAACGTTATCCCCTAATTAACGCGGAAACGGATCTCGTCGTAATGAGGATCCCGGAACTGCTCCGCGAAACCCGCGAGGACTTCACTATTTAAAGGCTCCAACCCCGAGGGCACAAGGTACGCGTGATTTCTCTGCTCTCTAGCTCTCTATATTCTCAAGCTATTTCAGCTCGCAACAAGTATACTAACTTAAGCATCGGAGCAACCTCGCCGGACTATCCACCCCGGGTTCTCTGATCGTCTCCTTGCAGATCAACCTCGTCTGTCGTCTAACTGGAAACTAGGTCACCTCCAGCGGGGAGCAGCTAAATCGCGCTACATCAGCTATATTTGGTTAATTTTGTTTTCTATACAAAAGAAAGTGTTAAGGGTATTTTTGGAATAAAAAATCCTAGGTCTAATGGAAAAATAAATACTCCTTAATGAAAGGTTGATTAAGTAAATAAGTTGTAAAATATATGGGATGTTTTAATTAAATGAAAACTATAAGGTAGGTTTAAGTAAATATGTAAAACTATAAGATGTGTTCTAGTAAATGACCCTAATAGAATCATATAACAATAATTAATTTCAGTTAGGTTTATTCATCAAATTGATGAAACTGACCAACCCGATCAACTCAACCTGAGTTGGTCGGTTTTCTAGTATTTTAAGTCAACTTTGGTTTAAAAATTTCTCAATTCGACCAAATTTGATCAATTTCACTTTGTCCATTTGTAAACCAACCAAAATCGAATGACCTAACCATAGATATATATTAATATTTTATATTTTAAATATAATTTTTAATATGGAAAAGTGGAAAGTCTCCCATATTTCTTAGTCTAAAATATTTAATATCATAAATCTAATTTTTGAACCAATTGATCAAACCAAAAAATTGACCCAAACCGATACAACTTGAGTGGGTCGGTTTTCACAAAATGTCAGTTTCAACTTACTAACTCCCCAACCCGTCCAAGTTAATTTGGTTGGCCAAATAGCCTACGACCGAACCGAACCAACTCATGAACACTCATAATTTCAGCTAAATTAATAGTCTAATCTCTGATAAATAACAATAGTTTAATCTCCAATAATTATTGAAAATTTATAGAAAAAATACATAATTATTGAAAATATATTGGTAATGAAAAATACAATACTTACAAAAATAAAATAACTACTAAAAATATATTAACTTAGTCAATAAATAGTATAATCTCAAATGATAGTTTAATCTCTAATAAATATTAATCAATAAGTTATAACAAAAATACAATAAGTACAATAAATTAAATTTTAAAATTTTATTAATAGTAGTTTAATCTCCAATAATTATTGAAAGTTTTCTATTAAATAAAAAAAACAAAATAAATTTATACATAATCATCGAAAATACATTTATCACAAAAACAATAAATAATTACTGAAATACAATACATATTAATTTTAGTATATATAATTATATAATAAATACATATTAGAAGCTTAAATTACTATTAATAAATATTAATTTATTTGAGTTATTTTCTCGAATTTTTACTTGATATAAGTGATATTAGTTATTTACAATATTATGTAAAAATATTAAATTATTATTAATTTCAATATTATGTTATAATTATTTTTCTACTTCTCAGAAAATTTTTAAATTTATTACATATTTTCTTTATTTTAACTATTTAAAATCTATTAATGTTAAATATTTGTTTATTTAAAATGCCCAGTTATTTAAATACTTAATTAATATGTAAAATATTTAAGTTTTAAAATATTAGTAATTTATGGAATTTAATTATCCATAAAATCATAATTAATACTATTATTACATAATTTCATTATTAATTTTGTAATATATTAAATTTTATTAATTTCAATATTATGTTATAATTATTTTTCTGCTTTAAAGATTTTTTTTTAATTTATTACATAATTTTGTTATTTCAACTATTTAAAATCTATTTATGATAAATATCTAGTTACTTAAATATTTAAATAATCTATAAAGTATTTAGAATTCTTTGTTATTTGAATTTTACATAATTTCATGATATATTTTTTAAAAATATAAAATTATCTATTAGATAATTTTGTTACTTTAACTATTTAAAATATAGTTATGATAATATTAATTTATTTAAATATTTAGATAATATATAAAATATGAATTTTATTTATTTAAAGCTATTACATATTATTATGGGTATGTTTGGAACCGCGGCCATTTTTCAAAAAAGCGGTGCCACGTCGGATCCACATAAGCGTTTGAACAAACACCCATGTATCTCATTGTTTGGTTCAGCCGATTATTAAAAAATCGGTTTGGTGTTTCATGCATCGGTGAACCGTTTCCCCAATGGTTGACTGATGTGTATCCTATGTGGTGCTTACCTGTCAGCACAGACATGAAAAACGGTGATAAAAATCACCTTACCAAACAACATAGTGTTGCTCACTGCCTACGTGGTAGAAGCATTTTTTTTGTGAAAAATGGGTCTTGGAAGCATGGGCGTTTTTTCTTGAAAATCGGTCCCAAAAAGCGCCCACGTTTCCAAACACCATGTAAATGTTTGAAAAACATTTAAATTGATGATTTGGAAAAACATAATTTAAATTGTTAGTACATAATTTCATGGTATATTTTTTAAAAATATAAAATTAGTTATTAGATAATTTTGTTATTTTAATTATTTAAAATATAGTAATGATAAATATTTAAGTAATTTATAAAATATTTAATTTTTTTGTTGTTTGAATTTTATTTATTTAAAGCTATTAAATATTATTAAATATTTGAAAAACATTTAAATTGATAATCTGAAAAAAAACATAATTTAAATTGTTAGTACATAATTTCGTGATATACTTTGTAAAAATATAAAATTATTTTTTATGTTTTTAATAAATATTTTAAAGTTGTTATATAATTTTGTTAGAATGTTTAAATAATTCTTAATTTTTTTTTATCCAAACTTTCTTTAGATAGATATAGATAAAAAGTAGGGGAGAGGATAAATAGGAATTAGAGATAATTTAGGAGAGAAACTCTTTACTAAATTAGGGATAATTTTGGAGATAAATAAGAATTAGAGATAATTTAGAAGATAAATAGGAATTAGAGATAATTTTGGAGAAAGCGGGGGAGATAGTTTAGGAGAAATTTTAGGAGAAGAGATTATTTAGGTTATTAGAACTTTGCCCACGCCTACCAGAATACACTACCCCCGTAAATTGGGAACATCTCCCCCTACATAATACTATGCAGAGGATGAGATGTTCTCCATGTATGGCTGTAATAAATGTGGGGAAAGTTTTCGTGGGCAGGAGATCCAGACTCATTGGGAAAGTGCATCTCATTGGTTGTTTAAAAAAATGACATGAAATAAAAAAAATTAAAAAAAAAGAGAAAATTTCTTGACCGCTTTGTTAATATATATATATATGGTGTAGACAGTTCCACAATATAGTATGGTTCAATCCACACCACGATGCAACCAAACGACGAGAAGAGGCGTGTCACATTTCGAAATGGAATATATTGTGTCCATGTCATTGTTTCAAACACCACCTAAACCTCCGCAAAATCCAATAAAGAGAACTTAGGGATCATGAGAAATTTGCAATCTTCAATAGTGTTTCTAATTCTCCTATGAGGAATGGAATTAGAGTTCATAATAATAGGTACACAATCTCCCTCAAGAATAACAAAAGACACCCCAAATCCATAGCAAACTTGAGAGCTAAAAGTGTTGCATGAGCTTCAACTTCCACAGGATCTCCTATAGGCAACCTTACAGATCGTGCACATCAAAGCTCACCATTAGCATCTCTAAGTAAAAAGCCTGCTCCTCTAGTGAGTTATTTAATGCCCCATCAAAATTAAGTTTAAGCATGGAAGGTGGAGGTTTCTCCCAAGTAGAAGGTGACAATGAAGAGGATTCCAAAAGTGTGGAAGAGTTTGAATCACTCAGATTAGATGATATTAACTCTATTTGCGACTAAGCTGCATACACCACGGAAAGAGGTTGAAAAGGTTTATTGTCCGTCATTGTTTTGCAACTTGTTTTCCATATTTGCCACATGTGAATTACCCCTTGTGCAAACAATGATAAAGTAGATGGGTGTAATGGATTCTCTAAGGTTATGTTTGGTTTGAAGGAAAAAGTAGGGAAACCTATATAAGGTTTGGTTTGTATAGGTTTCCCTACCTTTCCCTACTTTTTCCTTCAAACCAAACATAGCCTAAGTGAAAACAACTTAGTTGACATTGCATATTGCATAAGATGGGAGAGTGACTGTACTTTGAATCAGCACCATTCTTCCTGCATGAGATAAAACCAAATTTTCCAATTTTCTAGTTTGCCTTTATCCATCACCATTTTTGTGTCATCTTTGCTACCTTTGGCTTCATGAAAATGACAACCCAGGTATATTTTTCTGTCCCGATATCATTCAAACCCCCCAAAAATTAGTAATTCTTGTTAGAGATTATCAATCTATTCAAAGATTTCACCTAACAGCTTAAGGTTTTAGGTTAAATGATTCTTTGAGATGGTATCAGAGCCACTTTGACCAAGTGGTCTAGTGTTCGATTCTCGTCACCCCCATTATAATTAATTAAGTTTCAGCACAAGGTATGGGTGGGCCTTACTTGTTCATACTTCAAGCCCAATAGGCTTTCATGTGAGGGGGCGTGTTAGAGAATATCTACCTATTCAAGGACCTCACCTAATAGCTTAAGATTTTTAGGTTCAATGGTTCTTTGAGAATTCTCTGTCTTAACTCTTCACTAAACAATTAAGGTAAAAACCAATAGAACTGCCTTAGGTTTGCCCTAGCTTTGCCTTAACTACTCTTTATATAAACTTCTTTACACCCTTATGCCTACTACAATAAAGTTTTCTAATCTAATTGAACACTCTTTGTTAGAATCATACTAATTCTCCTAAAAAAGAAAGTCCTATTTGAAGACAAATTTGGAAATCCCATTGTAATGCTAACTTGGTAAATGCAAAGCAAGATAGATAGATAGATAGAAAAATTCTACATTGATGCTATCTTGGTAAATATGAATTAAGATGAGTTATCAAAAGCCAACCTAGTAAATGTTTACTCAATTAGGTCAAATCTTGTATTGCATCCCTCCCAAATTAGAGAGAATCTGACCCCAAATTCATATTACCATCTAGGAGGATGCCAACATATGATTTTATGCTTTTGTTATACTTCTCTGTTCTAACTTTATGATAAATAACCGATACTGTAAATCTCCAATGCGAATTGAAATATCTCCAATACATATCTTAACTTTTGAAATATTTTTCTTGATCTTTAAATAATTTAATTCTTCCTTTATTAACCATTTTAAATGCAAAAATGCTTGCCAATGTGGATCTTCATAGACTTGTATATAGATAATATTATTAAAGCCTCTAGTGTGACAAATATTGTCTCTTGAGCAATGGGTACTTCATCATTGATTGGAGGTTTGTTCCAATCAACATGTTTTTTTTTTTTTTTCAATTGATATTGTTGAGGAGAATGGCAATGCAGGTTTTGGTTTCCACCACTTCATAAAACTTTAGGAGATCAATCTTGAAATTTGTTTTCCACCACTTCTGTTCACTACCCACAACTACAACTAATTTGGTTTATTACCTTAATAATGAAAAAGAATAAATGGAGGAACCTCCATGAAACTTTGATATTTCAATCTTGAAACCCATTTTTTATTGCTTCTGGTCACCACCCACAACTACAACTGGTCTGGATGGTTGTCTTGAAGATGAAAATGAATGAATAGCGGCACATGTGTCGGATTTGTTGTTCCTTATCTTAGAATGAGAATGTAGCGGTCTCAACTCTGCCACCTTTTTTTGTATTTTGTTGTTGATTTCTTGCTCCATGATATGAATCACTAGTTTCTTCTTAGGAGTCATAATTCAAAAAAGGATCAAACTTGTACTCTTTGAAACTTCAAAGAAAAGAACCAAAGCTGAAATAAATAGGAAGAACTACTCTTCATTGAATACTTGAGAAAAAAACCAACAGAATTGCCCTATCTACTCTTTATAGACTTTTTTACACCCTTGTGCCTCCTATAATAAAATTTCCTAATCTAATTGAACACTCCTTATTATAATCCTACTAAATTTCCTAAAAAATAAACACCTGTTTGAGACAAATTCGAAAATCCGGATGTAACGCTAACTTGGGTCAATTGACAAAAAGAATAAAAAAATCCAATTTCAAAACAAAAGAGCCAAATTACCCACATTTCCTTTAACCTCAGCTGTAATTATACGGTTATCTATGATTTGACGGCCTGGGGTGAAGAAGTTAACCGAGGAAGTAAGCTCTTTAATCTAGCAGTGATAATTTTTGTAACAATTTTGTAAGTGACATTTGTTAGACCTGTAGGCCTAAAATGAGAAAGCAGTTCAATACCATGTTTTGGATCAAAACTATATTAGTTCCATTGATTGATTTCAGAAGATGTGGATGAGCAAACAAATTTTGAATGAAGATAACCAAGTCGGTTCCAATTTCTTCCCAGCATTTCTGGTAAATGGGGGACCAATTGCAAACAAAGTTGTCTAAACCTCCTCAGAAGAAGGTAAGGCACAGAAGAAATTATTATCCTCCATAGTGATATCGCAAGGAGCAAATTCAACGGGGATATCATCAAAAGAGGGAGAGGTAGAAGAAAACGCAACCTCAATAAAATAGTTTCTGATTGTACCTTCAATAACCGAGGGGTCTGAAATCCAATGCCCCTGTGAATCTTTCAACCAGAGGATACTAATTTTGCTGTTTCGATCTCCAGCTTGTAACCAATTACAGGGGGCACGCTGGTGCCAGTAGAAATCCTCTAGTTCCAGAATATGGTCAAGTTTTTTGCAAAGCTCTTTGTTCCTCTAAACTAGAATCTGTTTTAACTGTTGACCGGAGGGCAGTATAATTTGATTTACGACAATCTCTCTTCTTTTCTTTATATATGATTAATAGAGACACAACCTTCAGATTAAGTTTTGTCAAAGCACATTTTTCAGTGAAGTCTCCAAGAACAGCATGCCAAATGTTAGAAACTTGCTCAGAAAAACCAGCTAACTGGGTCCAATAGGATTCAAAACGAATTGGAATGTTCCTCTGATGCCAATGTTTTAAATTCAAAAACCAGCGTCTCCCCAAATTTGGAGCCCAGTGAAATGCCAACACGCCAGTGTTTTAATAATAATAATAATAATAAAAAAAAAAGAATTGAGTTTATATGTGATATTTCGTCTTTTCTTCGTAACAATGTCGTGTTCGTATTTCCCTGGGGTCACTCCAAATTTAGAGTGATTCAATTGATTGACGTGTCTTGCACAAGAACGTTCCCGCCAGCAGCCAAGCTGTTTTCCCACAACAGCCAAAGTTTTCTTCTGTATGAATGATAGCATATGGCCATTTTTCCAGTAAGGTGACCCTCTATCTATCTTTTCATTTAGCTTTTCCATTCTGTTCACCAAATGCTTGGGCAAGAAAATCTATGAGTGATTACATTACATTAAGTTCAATTTTGTTTCTTAATTTCAATTTTAATTAAGATCATCATTCTCTACCTGATTGTTTTTGTTGATATTGGTATCAAAATAAATTTTCGGTGTTCTCCTTAAACTAGATGAATGCCTCAAATGCATCAGTAGATGTCTAAGCAAATCAATTCTAAGGATGCCTTGAAACCAAGTATAGTGGAACTATACTTGGTGAGGGTATTCTTCTTGAGGACGTTGAGTTCAAAAATGCAATTTCCTTATTATTGCTCTAAACGTTGAGGCAAATAAATGCAATATTTGCAGTATGACACATTCTTCCCCAGCTGCGTTACATACTTACATTTGACAACTTTTGAGTCAACCTTTTTTTTTTTGGTAAATGAGTCGCAACCTATTCAATCTAGTAATATGTGGAAGGGAATGAGGAAAGAAACGAAGACTTACCAGTTCTGGCTTTTTGAACCATTACATGAGTTATGATAACATGTTTTCTATTCACATAAACAAAAGAAATACTACAAAGAGAGAGAGAGAGAGAGAGAGGATGCCATATGTGATCAAAAAGCCGTTGTTCACTCCATCCAATGTTTCTTGAGGTTCCTTTCATTTTGGATGAGACATCCTTTGTATCTAAGAACAGAGCAGCTCTGAGAATTCCTTGGGACAGCAGCTTGACGTTCCTCAGGCCTCTGATGATTGCCCAGATTAAAGCTTCAGTTGCAGTATATTGGCAATACAAAGTTGGCCTTTGCAATGAGAGTGTTAGCCAGTTGGGGAGGCAAAAGAGAAATTAAGTCATGTGGAGGCTGAGCGTGTGCTGGTGTTCCAAGAGCCATCGACTATGACAAAAGGTTATTAATTGTTATAAAACCAGTGATAACTGGCTCTTCATGATGAGTGGTTCTCAAGATTTTTGAGATATAAGTATCCTATGAAGGCATGAGATGTTATTTTCCCTAAAACCCAGGTGATCTTTAGACATTTGAAATTCGGATATTCACACCACAACGCGTAAACTAAATTACTAAAATATATCTCTTTGCTTCAAACAAAATTTTCTTCAGGTCATTCCACAGAGATCCAATGAATATCATCAAAGGACCTGCCTACAATCAAATGGCAATTGGCCTAGCTAAAAAGTAAAAATAAAAATACATCAAAAAGGAGAAAATAGAAATCATAAATACAAGGGTGAATGAAATCAATCGGGGTTGTTGGAAAGTTGGGAAATACATGTGGATGGGTTCCAGAGATACATGTGAACTACATCTCCTGCTCATTGGAGTAGGGGTGAATGAAGGCAGAATTCATCTGCCAAATCTTGAGTGAGGCGGTAACGCTAGCCCCTGTAGCATTGTTGAACAAGAAAACTCGAGCGGCTCCATATATTGCCTCTGTTGGATAAACCCTTGATGTGATAACTGTCCTCCCACCTTGAGCAAAGCTTTCCACTATTGAATGATCAACCTGAATGCAGGGTCACATATATGGAATCAATTGCAATCATAAAATCAAGTATACATCCAGCAGCACATAGCTTAAATTAATACAACAGCTCAATATAATTGAAGAAAATCCCATAGATCCAGATCCAAGAGGGTTTCAAAGTTTGTTTATAAGTCTAGCATAAAGCTAGAAGCCCAGAAATAAAATGTTTACCGTTCTACTGTACTGAAAACCAAACAATCAACTTACCAAGAGCCTCATGGTTAATTTTTCTCCGTCAAGTACAGGAACTAAGCTTCCATAGACATGTTTGCCAACATCATTGGCCAAAGAAGACCTGCATCAAACACAAGAGTTGTTTTCCAGTTTAGCTCATGCCTTATTGTAGATGATATATAATTAAACGAATTAATACTTCAAGGTCAGTGAAGCATGCATGCACATATAAAGGACCACCAGAGCACCTTGATTCGTCTGCACAGAAGAAAGTCTTCAAGTGGCCATCAATGTCCTTGGCAATGTAGAAGTACACAGGTGTCTGCTCTGCAAGGCTTTTATCTGCAAGAACCAAAAGACCAAAGGGTCCCAAGGCGCCCCTTCCGGCAGCCCCACCGCTGGTACTACAGTCGTAACCTCCATCAGCTTCAATTGTCCCTGTCCCTTCCAAACTCGCATTGTCCACCACAAACTCAGCAATTATGTCCAACTGCGACACCATTAATTGCCATTTTCCAAAGAGGTCCCTTCGTCAGCTTAACTTGTTATTAATTCTGTTAAGGTTATTCAAATATATCTATATATATATATATAAAGAGGAGAATCAGACCTGCGTGGCTGTGCTCACGTTAAGCGGCACAACGGATCCGGCTGGGACCTCCACTTTGTCGAATTCGTCACTCGACAATCTCAAGCTCTCTGTTTCCTTCACTGGCCATTGAAGTATATTGCTCCTAGTCTTGTGATCAAAGGTAACCACCCTAGGAATGCTCTGTAAGAAGTCACTATCATGATTTGAGGAGGCAGTTCGATCAAGAAATGAATTTAATTCACCATGTATTCAAGCAGACTATTCAATCTAATGGTTATGGTAGGATATATTGAGAGTTGGACTCCACCCCACCTCCTATACAAACTTCAAATTTCCATTTTGTTAGTGCAGATTGAACGTATATATGCAAGAAATTAACAATACCTGAACAGATGCCCATCCCTTCTCTATGTCAGCATTCTCGCTGTCGGTTTCACCAATCCAACCCCACAAAACTCTCCTCTGCTTGCTCTGATCGTAGAATGTCTTGGAAGCGTAGAAATTACCATAATCATAGATCATACCGATTCCGACATCCGCCACAGGATTGTCTGGGATCCATGTATCATTCTCCACATAATATGTTCCCAGCGCATAATAATCTTCCTTGGTGTCGTCAAGGCTGGCTTTAAGCACATGCTTCACTCCGGGACCATTAACCGACGTGTCCAGCCCATTCTCATCTGTGGTCGATACTGGAAAAAAGTCCACACATTCCCACATTCCAGTGCCCGGAACAGCATGGAGAACGCCATCAACAAGATCGTAGGTGGTGAAATTGGTGGTCTGATATACCAGAGATATGCCGGTTTTGTGAAACTTGGAGCCGACGGTCAAACGCCACTTGCCGTCGGGAGTGAACCATGCAGTAGTGGGGTCTCGGAAGTCTAAGCTGCCAATGCCGGGTGGCGGAATAATGACCGGGTTGCCCGGATACTTAGCCCACCGTAGGAGAAGAGGATCAGAAGGATCGGCCGGGTAGGCGAGGTTCTGCACCTGAACCATTTTATCGGTGGACCCGGTATAAAGAACGACGATAGAGCCATCGGGGAGCTGGGTGGCAGAACCGGTCCAGACACCGTTGATATCGTACCATTGATCAGGGATCATCGCCAAAGGAAGATAGAGCCAGTGGATGAGGTCCTTTGAGACGGCATGGCCCCAGGTAATGTTGCCCCACACTGCACCATCCGGGTTGTATTGGTAGAAAAGGTGGTACCATCCTTTGTAATACAATGGCCCTGCATTATTGCAACATTTCATCAGAACAGGTAAGAATCGGATACGGAGCACTTACTGCACTTGCTGGTTCCCTGGATCTAAAAATAAGTGGCACAATAACAGCTAATACGTGCAAACATATAACTGGCACAAACAAATTGTGGGGCCAGTGGGCCCCCACACCGACCATGTGAGATCTGACGATTCTGACCCAATCAATGGCTTAAGTCGAGCCTACCAATTCTCAGCTTTAAATTACTATAATCCAAATCATCCATTTTTTTATTAATTACCATTATTTTATTATCTATTGTTTTCCCTGGGCCTCGGAGGCTACTGGCTAGGAGCCTAGGATTCCTACTTTCTCTCTTTTCTATTTCTTAATTTCTTAACATAATAAACAAAGGAAAAGAAAGTAAACACATCCAAGGGCCTGATACTTTTCACCTCAAAAAGAGTCTGTCCTATTTATGACAGTTTTCCACGTCAGCTTATTGTCTCTCTTCCATACTCATACTCATCATACTCATGTGCTTTATTTCACAAGGGAAGATGTTTCCGATGCAAGGTTGAAAGAGGCTGATGGAACGGTGTGAGAACGGGCTTAACCTGACCGAAGCCGATCTCTCCTCATATTACTTTCCAATCCTTTTACAATTTTTTTTTTTTTTGAATTTTCAACACTCAATTAATTCATATTCAAAGTTGAATTTTCCAGCCTACCATGAGTAGAAAAGAAAAGATGCGACAAAAAGTGTATAAACAAAGATAGTGGGCTCAAAACTCGAAAGCCAAAAAGGAGATCCAACCACACCAACCAAACCGGCAAACATCCTTAGATTTGATTAGGAATTTAAGATTAACTATCTTTGTCTCCATTAATTGTAAGTTGTAAATTAAAAAGCCAATAGAGATTCAAGTTCAAAAATACCATACCAAAGACGGGGTATCCAGTTTAAATTGAAGTTTAACTAAAAAAGTTGGCGGATATTATCAGAAATCCAGTACAGAACTCAGTTACTCAGAAATACAAATTTAACTTAGAAAACAAGAAATATATATATAAATTCAACTTAAAGAAAAAGGAAGAATTTTCCCCAGAAGACGTACCATTAGGATCTGAAGCAGAAAGAAGATGCCGACCCCATCAAATCAGAGCAATGAGAAAGGAAACAGAACAGAAATGGTAGGTATCAGACTATCATCGTGAAACAAATTATTAAAATCTGAATAAAGGGAAATTATGGGTTAAATTTTCGAAAAATGAAAAGAAAAGGGTTATATCTTATATGGGCACCGACCATTCATCCAATTGTTCTCAGGCTGGAAGTGGAAGGCCGTTCTCTGCCAAGACAACATGAGGTTGCTCCATGGGAAAGACGCGCCGTCTTCCGCCGAAAACAGTCGGTAAGTCTTCTCCGACACCCCTTCGGATACCCCTCTTGATACCTTGGCAGGTTTTAAGATTTCCGACGTTTTCGAAGATGAATATGGTTGATAGTCCCCTTTTACTGCAACTACCGTTGGGTCTTCTGATCTTTGGTCACCGATCAACACCATTACCAAAGCCAAGAGGAAGACCCCGGACAACAAAGTAGACAATATAACCTTAATGGATCTCCGGTCACTTGCCGGAGCCTCCGCTTCATCTGTTAGGGGATTGTAGGAACACGGAATGGTATTTTCGGGATCGGGAGAGGTTGAGAACTGATTGGTGTACATGGTGGTGGTGACAATGGTGTTCTTGCCTTAATGGACGACAGGACGAGTCAGAGAAACATGCATATATAGGGGTGAGGGGGAGAGAGAGCGAGATGGGTAGGCCCCAGGTTAGGGATGATGAGTTGGACCGTGTCAGACAAGAAGGCGTTGTGTGTCAGATTCCGACTCGTCGCAGATGCAATTCATCCCATCCTTCTTTGGGACTGGGAACGGGGAGGGGACAGGTGTAAAGGCGCGGTGAGCGGTGATCTGGGGTTGGTTAATATCACACAGGCTTTCAGACTAGGAAAAGTTATAGCCTTATAGATTACTCGATTTGTCCCTTGTCACGGGAGTCGGGACGAGCCCGGATGTCCCAATAAGACCCGGAATACAACAATAGCAATTAACACGGAAAATAATTTGGGTCTTCTACCACTTTAATACAATGTTCCTCGTATCGATACGATACGCATATCGGCTGTATCGTATCGCTATTTAAAAACGGCCGAAATTATATTTCTTTTAAACTTTGATTTTTTAATAAGTTAAGAACATATTTTTATTATTAAAAAAAGTTGGGGTTCCGAAACACATGAAAATAGAAGTTTCGGAGGATATTCTTTCAAAAGTTGATGTAGTGTCTAATGACATCTAGTTTTTATTTATTAAATAAATATTGAGAAAATAACAACGGTTCAGCCCAAAGTCAGTATTCTTACGCCCAAAATACAATTAGGTTATGTTTGATTTAAAGGAAAAAATAAGAAAGAGAAAAAAAAGACAAAAATAGCTATATAAGGTTTGTAAAAATTTTTCTATCTTTCTTTTTCTTTTTTTATCTTTTTTTTCAAACCAAATAAAATCTTAAGTATCAGCTTAGAATTGATATCAATTTACGGACAGACATTAATATAAAAAATGGGGTATTTGACATTTTAAATTTTTATAGATGTGTAATAAAATTCATAAATCTAGAAATCTGCAATAGGCCTGTTCTTACTTTTCCGCATCTCATTAAAGGAAATTCTAATTAGTTTTAGGTGTTGAGCCGGCTGTAAAATCAATAATGAAATTCTACGACAGTAATCGGCACCATGTATTTAATACTGGCGTCCGCCGAACAGCTAAACCTTGCTCAGACATGTCTAGAAGTCGCGGGATTACGCTACAGGAATGAGTGGGTCCCGTAGTGACATAAAGTAGTTTATTAGTTTGATCAAAGACCAAAGACCGACTTTGCTTGAACGTATTGTGTTTTGTTTCTCAGGCGTCTAGTCCTCTTTTAATTGTAGATGTCTGTTCTTTTTTCTTCTTTTACGGGTCGCATATTTTTATTTGAATCTGTCGAGATAAAAAAGAACTGATTTGGTCAGAATCTGCGGTTTGGGACAGACGGGTTATCTGCATCATCGTTATTTACCAAAATCCGGCAGTTGCAGACAGTCACCAGGCTGAGGCTGAGCATTATTTGCCCTTCTAATACATACATGCAAAGGCATGAATGGGTTGCTCTCTCTAGTTTCCAGTCTTCTGCCGATTAGATTACCATTTGAAAAGCAACACTACATCATCAGTGGTACCGTGGCCGTGTCTGTGATCTGTGTCATCATTTTACCGAGACATGGTTCACGTGCTCTCTCTCACAAATGGAAACAGTGTTGATAGTTGACAGGTCATTGTTAAAAATATGTGGGGTCACATCCATTGGACCCAAACCAAGCATCCCATGAACATGGTTAACGATTTCCCCCAGGTCCCACCCAAATCAAATCCATGAATAAGGCCTCTGGGCCTGGGATATCATCATAGAATTGGGTTGGGAATTGTAGGAGAGGGAGCAAAGGATGACGCAATTAAATTGAGAATTGAATTATTGAAGGAGTTGGTGTGGGTGGTAAGTAAGAGCAACTAAATAATGTTTGATGAAGCTGTAGTAGGTGGTTGATTGGGTGGGAGCTGGAATGTAATTACCTACCACTACCACCACATGGGGAGATTTCTATTGTCTGTAAAATTATTTTGGGTAAATTTTTTAAACTACGTTTATAGTTTAGTTAATTGATTAAGTGTATGCACATGTGATTCCACGTGACTTATATAATTTTTTTAAAATCCAATATTGCCCTCATACCCTAAGCCCCCATTCTCTCTCTTTTAATACCTCCCCCTCCGTCTCAGTCCATCTGTGATTGAACAAGGGTTCGTCGCAATAAATATAACAGGATACCCTATATGCGCATTCCCTCAGGCAGTTCTACAGGGAATGTGATATATATGGAACTGTGGACTTCATATTCGGAAATGCCGCCGCTGTTTTCCAAAACTGCAGTTCAATGCCCTGACCGCTCAAGGCAGAACAGACCCTAACCAGAACACCGGAATTTCCATTCAGAACTGTAATATCATGGCGTCTCCAGACTTGGTTTCTAGCAATGGAACTACAAGCTCTTATCTAGGACGACCATGGAAAGACTACTCTAGGACTGTCTATCTGCAATCTTTCATTGATAGCCTCATAGATCCAGCTGGTTGGATAGCATGGTCTGGAGACTTTGCACTGAGCACACTCTACTTTGCGGAATACAACAATACAGGCGCAGGATCAGTGACAACGAACAGGGTTTCGTGGCCGGGTTACCATGTGATAAACGCTACAGATGCTGCCAATTTCACCGTCTCCAACTTTGTGTTGGGGGATGACTGGTTACCTGCCAAGCGGGGCTTTCAACTTGGGCGATTTCATTTCTTGGCTTGGCGGTGCTCTCGACGATCTAGGCTCCGTCGAATATGAAAAGATGCAGAATCTTGGTCACTCCGATGACTCGGGCAAGAGCAGATCATGATTGAAGCTGCTATTCATCAACGATGATCGGTATAAGTGGAGCAGTGGCATAGATTAACGATCCGTTTCCGCCATTTTTAGAGGCGTTAGCAAGCGAAAGTTGGGTTTGCCGAGTAGCGATGATCAGTATCTGTTTGCATCCGCAGATTGAGAATGGAGAGAGAGACCAGAGAGGGACAGAGGCGGAGGGGGAGGTATTAGAAGAGAGAGAGTGGGGGCTCAGGGTACGAGGGTAATATTGGGTTTAAAATAGTTGTAAGTGCTGGAATCACTGAGTTCAGTGTTTCTTTTCCCTGTTTTCTGTTCTATTTTGAAAATTTGAAAAAAAATAAAGGGTAAAATAGTCAATTTTTATGCATAACGATACACTTAACTAAATGATAAGGATAATTTAAGAAATTTATTTTATTATTTCTTTACCCATATGCACCTCCCTACTAGTCTACTACAGGCTAAAAAGTTAATTTGGACCTTTAATTGGTATGGATCTGCACTTGAATAATGTAGCCTTTTAAGGCAATAAGTATTGTACAGCTTCTACCTCTCCACCATGTATGGTGTGTATTTAAGTATTAACGCCCCCCAAATGAATGTATGGTGTGTAATAAGCCTCTTGAGATGCATGTGACTTCATACGCAACACTGCACCTACACGTAAAGCTGACATGGGTTACTATAACTGCTACTGCCTGTTCTCAAATGAATGTTTTGTCTGTTTTTGGCATAAAGAAAGCAAGAAGGGTGGGTACATATATAGAGACATGTTTCTTAATTCTTACAAACAAAAAACGTATCAAGTGTTAAGGGCTTCTTCTACGCCACTACTCTTTATTTTATATATCCATTCGAGCCACCGGGTCTAATCAATGTTGGGTTGGGTAAGAGTTGATAATATCGAACCCGAGTAATTCGAAAGGATGATTATTTTATTAACGAGAATTTAACTGAGGGGAGGTTCCTTGTGGCCCTGGGGATGTATATATTTTGGGGGAGTTGACAACCAAACGAAACAAATCTTTCTTCATGTTCAAACTTTGGAATGATATGGATAGGCCGGACGACTTTTGGGGGCCCATCGCCCATGAGCAAAGAGTACGCAGTACGCATACATGACACACCATCACGACACATGGACCCGGGTATGTAGGAGACTATGTAGGTCCTTTTTTCCTTTTTTTTTTTTTTTCTTTTTGGTGAAAGATGATTGGGCCCCGGGTCCCACCTATCAATCAGTTCACAACTCATCCACCAGAAATAAATAAAATAGATGATGAATTATTATGACTTAAGTATTAATAATTCATGCATTAAACAGAATTGATGTGTGGGAGATTCAAGTACATATAATGGAGATAAGACATAGATGATGATGAGGATGACGACGACAAGACGGTAATTATTATGGTGAACGTGCACTTTAATAGTTTAATTCATATGAATGATATAAGGTTGGGAAATTAATGGATGCCACCACGTACATACACTTTTTAAATAATTCAAGTGCCACGCAAAGAGGAGACATTTTTCTCCCTCCGTTCATAATTAATGGATGCTATCTGCGCATTCCAACCTGAACACATCATCCCATCCAGCAGGTCAAGAGCTTGAGGACGAGATGCAACATCATCCTATCCAGCAGGTTAAGAGCTTGAGGACGAGATGCAACCGCCTCTCTCTCTCTCCCTCTGAATTATGAATGACGACTCGAGGGTGGTGGTGCACAAACAGCCAAGCAAAACAGACAGAAAACTGCCTGATTGTGTGTCCCAGCGCATATAATAATTGTACAATTTACTGGAGATCGGATTCAGGACCCTTCTCACACCTTAATCACATCCTTTAATTAGGAAGAGGGTATTGTGAGGATTGAATCGGCCGGAATTCTATTTACTGGTGTCAGGTGGTAGCAAATAGCAATTAAATAGCAAGAGTAGATTTGATGAGTGAGAGATAGTTGATTAATTAGTTGGTAAGCAAATGGATGGCATGTGATGTGCCGACAAATAAGTAAGTGTGGCCCCCATGTTTGTTTTGATTTCCAGCAGCACCACCATAATGCCATAATGCCATATTGGCATGGGCATGTCTCCAGACTCTCCATAGGCACCCACACATTCTCTCTGTAACTCTGTTCATTCTCTTCACATGACCATGTCATCACTATCACCCTCCAGTTCACCTCACATTCACTTTCACATACATTAATCCAACCCATAATACGGTGCATTATTTATTAATTATTGTGATAGTATGGCTGTTTCATCAATCAAATTCATTAAATCAATGATCATTTCAATTGCTTTGTATCATGGGATATTTATGAATCGAATTGGTATGATGGTTATATTAGGTTAACCGTGTTTTGGTCGGTTTAGTTAACTTCCAGTCTATTTGTCTATTTGTATGTTAATTAAAAACTGAATCAATTCTACAATTTTTTAAAAATATCGAACTGATCCCTTCAATTAACCATATTTTTTAATTTAATTTTCTTAATTTGGTTCATTTTTCCAATTTTATATAAGCACCACTCTAGTTGTATCTATAGATTATTCTTTTTCTCCTTGCCTCTTTAATTTTTTCTTTTTTTGTTTTTTCAAGTACTAAGGAAGTGTTGATAGCATGTAGATTGTTGTTTACCTACTCAAGACAGTTTTGTTGATGCCAGGTTCTCTCCCTCATCTCCTATAAAGAGATATATAGGCAATTGAAGTCTTTGTTAATATTGTTTAAATATATCATCCTAAAAACAACATTTCAATCATACACTAAAAAAGATTCACAATCATCTACTTTTATGGTGAAAAGCATGACACTCCATCATCATTTTAGGCCAATTCCAATTCCATTTACACTTTTATTTGACATTTACCAGCTATAGTGTTTTTCCTTTAACTTCTATAATTAGCCCCTATTCAAGCACATATCTCACTCTTGATCTTATAAGTGTCAGTTTGGTTTACAGTCGCAATTTGGAATCAGAATTATTGAAATCAGTTGGAAATGGGACTTCATTCTTAATGAATGGGGAGGGAATTCCATTCCATCAACACTGATAATGGGATTTTGATTCTACCTAACCAAATAATTAGAATTGAAATGGCCCATTCTGATTCCAATTCTAAATCTCTATTCCCGTAAACCATATGGGCCCTAATTCTTAATTAAATCTGTAAAAAGAATTCAACTGGTGGCAGTCAAACCCAAGTGGAATAACTGTATGAATTTATTTATTTTTTGGCTAACAGGAACTAAGAAAAGAGTAGTTGGAAGCTTGAAACCCACATGATTTTAACAAACAAGTGAATTGTGGTATAAATGTGTAATCAATGTTCAGAAAATCAAACCAAATTAGTCGGTTGGACCCGTTGAACTGTGACCTGGGCCCTTGACCACCAGTTCAGTCATACCCCCAAAATTAAATTGGGTAAAAAATCAATCAAAACAACCGACCCATCTAGTCAAACCGAAAAACCGGTAAACCAGTCTCATTTTTAGAAATATATTTGGTCTTTTGAAATTTTCTTAGCATATAAATACTAACTTTTAGAGGCCATAACTTTGCGCTTGAATGTCCAATTGGGGTGATATTTTTCTGTTTTGATTTTGGGTATCTTTTCGAGATCTCCGTGATCCCAAGGAGCCAAAGACACCTTGTCCCACTATTTTTTGCAAAAATGCCTATTTGACTTCAAATATTAATTTTTAATATAAAAATGAAAACTAAAATAAATATATGTTATAGAAGAATATAATTATATATTTTGAATATAAACATATAATTAATATCATTATATATTTATCATATAGTTATGCATATTATATATACACGCACATTACATTACATTATAATATAATATAAAATAAAAAAGCATCTTATAGCAGAAAATAGGTTTTTTTCCTTTCACTAAGGAATTAAGGTGGTGTTTGGCATGTCTCTTTGACATATCTTTTGGTCTACAAAAAACTCAAAAGACCAAAAAAATGGTCTTTTTCCGTTTGATAACCGAAAGACGTGAAGATGAGCGCATGAAGAGACTAAAAAAGACGAAAATAAGGAAGCTTTCAATGAAGCTTCTGCTCTTTCTGCATTTAAAAATAGCCTTCCAGTTGTTTTTAACAGCCCAATAGACCATGATGTCAGTAAAACGGTGTTGATCTTTGAAAACAAGCTCAATGTGTCTTCTTGTCGTTGTATATGAAAACAAAGAAAGTAGTAATTTGAATTTGGATATTAATAAGATAAGGAAGTAATTTGAATTTGAATGCCACAATTGTAGGAATAAATAATGAGAGGTTATTAAATATAGGAATCAAATAGATTTTTTTTTTTTGGTAAAAAGCAAATTCATTCAACATCAAAGCCAACCGAGTTCCAGATACAATCAGAGGAAGTAAAAGTATCAACCCAAGATTTCAGGCAGCCCGGGATTACATCAAGCCATTCACCCTTTGGCCCAGATGGGCTACATTGTTAGCTAGACGATATACAATTTTCCAAGAAGTAAAATTAAAAAAAGCAAGCTCCATTTGAATATATTTAAGCAAAAAGCAAATCTTACTATCAACCTAAAACGAGTTACACCTCAGAATATTCAGCACAGGAGGCAGTTGCAATATATCTAAATGTTAACAAGCTGCAAGAGCATCACCAATTTTAGGTTGCGAAGAATAGCTGCAACTTTAGAGAAGGTAGCAGATCGTGGGACATCGATCACTGCTTTAGAGCTAAGAACATACCATCAGGACCTAGAATAAGCACACCACTACCGGCATAATAGTCAAAAACAAAACTTGCATCAGTCTAGATTAAGGATAAACATGCGTGAAGAGCTTCGGGACCCAAACTGACCTTGCAACTACTTCTTCTTGTCACCATGGGTGAGCAAGGGTGAGCTTAAAGCCAGATGGAATACTGAATAATTCTGTCAACATGAGAAAGGGTGAGTATAGGATCATCAAGTTATTCATTGAAAACTAGTTCGTTTCTCCTCAACCATATATACTAGTAGATGGTAGATAATTTGTTAAACAAAGATTGTAAACTTAGAGTTTTCAAGAAAATTTTTCTAGATCCATGAGAGGACCCATTGTTTAAAGGAGTAAGGGCTATAATTCTGATGTTGCTCAATTTGAGGTAGTGTACGAACTGAGGAGAGCAGCCAGATAATCCTTGTTGATTGGGCGGTGCCGCGCTATGTGTCCTGCGCTCAAGGGTAGAAGTCAGAGGCTCAAGCAGTTATTCCCAGGTAGGCACTCCGATGCTCAAGTCAGTGAAAGGGCGGTGAATGGTCGGGCCGAGCAATGATGGTTCTGGTCCGAGCAAAGTAATGGTTTGGGTGTTCGAAATCTCCCTTTACCTTGGGCAAGGAGTACCTTTTTATAGCCGAAAATCCATGTCTTGGTCGAATTGGGCAGCTGGGGTTGTTAGGATGAGGTTAGCCACTGAGGTATTCGGGATAGAGTCCTGTTCCCCAGCGGAGTCATCTTCCTTACTCCTCTTTATCGGTAGTCGTGATCATCCATGTAGCGTGTGGCTAATGTGGTTGGAAGGATAAGATGGGGGGTCACAGTAGTAGCATAGCTCGGAATTGCGCTACGCCGATATGGCCGAGCTATACCAACATGGTCGGTTGATGACTGGGCGACCACATGTCTCTCAGGGCTAGTTCAGCCATGACCCAAACACTACTCCCTTTGTTCCGAAGTCGAGGAATGAAGTGGTCCCGATTCGTTTCTTGGCTAAGGAACTTCCGGGCTATTGTTTGTTTCTTCCACTATCCGCACAGTCTTTGTAATGCTGGCCGTTGTCGAGGAATCCTCCGATTGTTGACTGCAAAACTAAAATAAGAACTGACATTTTGGTTCTCGAACCACTCCCCCAGTTCTTCTGTCAAGGAGGGGGAATGCTTGGTTGGACTGTTGCACAGCCGTGTAACCTTGTTTTGGCGTTGGGTCTCGATTCTAGTTGGGCTGGCCATCTTGGGCGGCCTCACCGAGGATCCGCATTGGTGGTTGGACCAATACTAAGGGTCGAACCGGCATCATTAATGGTCGTATCCGTTGAATGGCGGGGCCATCGCTTCGGTTGGGGGGAGACACTTCAGGTATGGAAGAGTGTGGAAATGGCGATAGAGTTGGCCCTGTATTAGGCTGTACTAGGTTGCTCTGTGTTGGAGCTTCTTTGCTTCTGCTCGATCTTCTGGAAGAGCGCCTTCTCGAAGATACTCGGTTATGGGGTCCATCCAAGATGGGCCATGTTGTACTAGGAGGACGAGGATGGCCGTTGGTGCAATGCTTGGCTGGGCTAGTGTATCCAGTCGGACAGTTAAGTCAAGGTCGATCTGCGGTGAGCTGGCTAACTTTGAAAGGGTATCGGCTCAAGGGATCTGTTGAATATTGAAATGCTCGAGCTGCTGAATGAGTTCCTGCACCTTTTGTAGATAACTCGCCATGGACGGGGTCCGAGCTTTGAACTGGTCGTGGATTTGATTGGCCACTAGTTGTGAGTCACTGAAGGCCTCGATTATTCGGGCCCCGAGGTCCAAGGCAAGGCGGAGCC
This sequence comes from Nelumbo nucifera, assembly GCF_055504915.1. NCBI lineage: Eukaryota > Viridiplantae > Streptophyta > Magnoliopsida > Proteales > Nelumbonaceae > Nelumbo > Nelumbo nucifera. The sequence goes on from NC_142649.1 coordinate 196,761,327, forward strand.
CAGCAATCAGGGCCACATACTCGGCCTCATTTTTGGATGCCTTGAACTCGAACATGAGGGCATGCTCCAACACTCCGTTGTCTGGGCCGAGGAGGATGAGGACAGCACCGATGCCCTGCTGGTTTGATGAGCCATCTACATGCAGAGTCCATACTAGGGGCAGTGGGGCCGGTTCCTCGATAGTGAATGTACATTCTAGAATGAAGTGTGCCAGGGACTGGACTTTGATCCCCGGTCAAGATGCGTATTCGATGTCAAACTCACATAGTTCCACGCTCCACTTGACTAGGCGGTCAGATACTTTTGGCCTCTGTAGTATCTGCTTAAGGGGCTGGTCGGTAAGTAATTGGATGATGTGGGCCAGAAAGTAGGGTCTATGCTTTCTGGCGGCTATGACGAGAGCTAAGACTAACTTCTCCAGGTTGGAGTACTGAGTCTCTACGCCGCTGAGAACTTTGCTAGTGTAGTAGATCGGCCTCTGTACCCAATCTTCTTCCTTAATTAGCACCGAGTTGACAACTTCATCTTCAGCCAAGAGGTAAAGAAATAGCTCATCCCTCGGGTTCGGCTTGGTTAGGAGGGGCGACAAACTCAGGTACTGCTTCAGCTCTTGGAAAAAATGCTCAGATTCTTTGGTCCAATGGAAATCTTTTGGCTGTTTAAGGGCTTTAAAGAAAGGAAGATAGCGATTCACAAATTTGGACATAAATTTGGTAAGGGCGGCTATTCTCCCAGTGAGTCGCTGCACCTCTTTATGGGTCCGGGGAGACGGCATGTCAAGGATGGCCTTTATCTTCTCCAGATTCGCTTTGATCCCTCTCCGTGTTACCATGAACCCTAGGAACTTGCCGGAGTTGACCCCAAAAGTGCACTTGGTTGTGTTTAGCTTCATTCTGTATTTTCTAAGGGTGTCAAAGACTTCGCGGAGGTCGGCCAAGTGATGCTCGGCCTTCTTGCTTTTCACGAGCATATCGTCGACATATGCTTCTACATTCCTGCCGTCCTGTTCTTTGAATACCTCGTTCACCACCGCTGATAAGTGGCGCCGGCGTTCTTGAGGCCGAAGGGCATTACCCTATAGCAGTACAGGGCGTAGTCAGTGATAAAAGCTATTCGCTCCTGGTCATCCAAGTGCATCTGAATTTGGTTATAACCTGAGAAGGCACCCATGAAGCTTAGTAGCTCATGCTCTGCCGTTGCGTTGACGAGTTAGTTGATCCTTGGTAGGGGGAAACTGTCTTTGGGGTAGGCCTTATTTAGGTTGGTGAAGTCGATGCAGATTCTTCACTTTTTGTTGGCCTTCTTCACCATTACTACTACGTTGGCCAGCCAATCGGGGTACTTGACTTCTCGAATAAAGTTGGTGTCGAGAGGTTCCTTACTTCGTCGGCAATAACTTGCCATCGCTCTGTGGAAAAGTTCCTCTTTTTCTATTTCACAGGTCAGTAGCGGGGGTCCACGTTCAACCGATGTGTGATAACTTCAGGGTCGATCCCAGACATGTCAGCCGCTCACTCCTCGGTGACAGAGTTAGCAGCCCCATCAACAGCTTCAACCTCATTCCCAGCCTCTTCATCGGCTTCCTCGGCGGAACCCTACGGAGTATTTGGATCGCAAGCTCCCCAGCCCTGCGACTCCTCGGCCAGCTCCAGTGATGGCGAAGGATCCTTCGTCGGAAGACATTGAATCCAGCTGTGAAGGAAGCCTCGGCGTACTCATCCATTTGTTGCTTCATCTCCTCAGAAGCCTTGTACCGGTCAACTGCCTCTTCGACAACCTCCTACCTTACCACTGCACAAGCGTGCTGTAGAAGAGAATGATGATTGCACATCCACAAAAGAAAAAAAAGAAAGACAAGAAAGAAAGGAACTCTCCTGGGCAGCAGACTGTAGAAGCATAAACTCTAAGGCTTTGCTGTCGACCTCGACTGACTCCTGAGCCATCGACATAGTCATGATCCCTCGCAACAACTGCTCGGGAACCCTGGGCATCTCCAAGTTATCATCGGCATGAACTGACCACCGTGGCACGTGTAGACCCGAGCTGCTGCTGCCCATTCCTGTCCCCAATGCACCCGTAGAACGACGCATCCCTTCAGGGTCAACCACTACAACATCATCATCCTTGGCCTCCCGCTGCCGAACTCTCCTTTTCCGGCGAGCCACCCTATCCGCGGATCATGGGTCTGCCGCCTCAGGCCGAGCCTCCGGCTCCGTATCAGCTCGCCCCTGCTTTTGCCGAAGTGCCCTAATTCGATGAACAATCTCCTCTTCGCTGGCCATCCTTATACCTGCAACACATAGCACTCGAGATAAGTAGAAAGCAAACAAGGGAACGATAACTCAACAAGCAAACGGTAAAATAAATAGAACGGCCACCCTCTCCATCAACTTGGCGAGCATCAGCATCTTCGAACATGTGTACGCGATAACATCTATCTCATGGATCATGCTGAGGGCCAATCTCTCCTCCCAAGTAAGCACCGACCACTCGAGCTGCGGCGCAGTTGTCCTCGGCTCCTGTAGCTCAGCCGAAAAAGGGAGATCCCCGATAATGCACATGAAGAAGAACGACTTCTTCCAGTGTTTCATAGAAGAAGGAGCCCCGACCAACGACCGGACATTCCGCCTATTGGAGAAATAGTAGTACCCCTGTTGATGGTGCTTCGGCTGAAGCAGAAAGCACACCATGCCCAGGGTAAACTCGATATCATGGACTGCACAGTAGGACATGAGGCCGAGCAAGAACCTAAAGGAGTTCGGCATCAACTGCACCAGCAACACCCTGTTCCAACCCAGTACTTCGATGACCTCCTCGCTCAATGGGAACCTTAGCCCAACTTCCAAGTTATGCTCGTACACACATATCTCGCCAGGTTGAGCATCAGTGGCCATTTCGCCGGGCAGCGGATACCTTAGTTGGAACTCCATGGGGATGACGTACATAGCTTGGATCCGAGCCATATCCCCGGGTGCTAAGGTACAGGGCGTGGTGCCAAACTGGCAACCCTCCCGTAGGGGGAGTTTCGCCTCCGCTCCAGAAGGGCCAACTTCAGCCTCCTCGACTTTGGCGGCCACAAATTCCCTCAACTCCGACTCAGTTGGAAACGTGGTAAGAGCTGGAACCAAAACCACTACTAGAGGACTCGGAAGAGGAAGAGGATCGACGGGATAAGGAAGACATACCGAGCAGAGGAATGGAAAACCGTTGAGCAATTACCATCGAGCAATCACGCCACACTCCACCGAGCAATGCAAGCTACCTTCCTCACAAATGACACAGAGGCCCCCCCCCCTTTTTCTTTTATAGCCACCAAGAGCGCGGATCGAGGAAAGATCAATGGTACAATGAAGCGTCGACAAACACCTCGGAAGACCAATCAACGCAACCACAGACATGCGCGAAGCATTGGAAACTGAAGTGATGGCCTCGCGATACAATGGATATGACCATTAATTGTGCTAATTCGGCCCTCAGTACCAGTCCAACCACCAACGCACATCCTCGGTGAGGCCGCCCAAGATGGTCGGCCCAACCAGAACCGAGCCCCGATGCCAGAACAAGGCTATACGGCCACGCAACAGTCCAACCAAGCATTCCCCCTCCTCGACAACAGAACTGGGGGAGTGGTTCGGGAACCGAAATGTCGGTTCTTATTTTAGTTCAACAGCCGGCGATCGGAGGATTCCTCAACAACGACTAGCATTGCGTGGACTGTGCAGACAACGAAAGAACTAGACAACAACCTAGAAGCTCCTCAGCCAAGAAACGAATCGGGACCAATTTATTCCTCGACTTCGGAACTGGGGGAGTAGTGCTCGGGTCATGGATGAGCTGGCCCTGAGAGACACATGGCTAGCCAATCATCAACCGGCCACGTCGGTATAGCTCGATCACATCGGCATAGCTCGGCCACGTCGGCATAGCTTGGTCACATCGGCGTAGCGCAATTCCAAGCTATGCTACTATTGTGACCTCCCATCTTATCCTTCCAGCCACGTCAGCCACACGCCGCGCGAATGATCATGACTACCGATAAAGAGGAGTAAGGAAGACGACTCTGCTAGGGAACAGGACGCTATCTCGAATACCTCAGTGGCTAACCTTATCCCAACAACCTCGGCTGCCCAATCCGATTAGGACACGGATCTTTGGCTATAAAAAGGAACTCCATGCCCAAGGTAAAGGGAGACTTTGAGCACCTATACCATTACTTTGCTCAGACCAGCACCCTCATTGCTCGGCCCGACCATTCACTGCCCTCTCACTAACTTAAGCGTCAGAGTGCCTACCCGGGGATAACTCCTTGGGCTTCTGACTTCTTCCCTTGATTGCAGGACACATAGTGTGCCATCGCCCAGTCAACAAAGATTATCTGGTTACTCTCCTCAGTTCGTGCACTACCTCGGATTGATCAGCATCAAATTCCTATGAAGATTGAGACTTGAAGTAAACCAGATCATCTTGGATTTAGGGCAGAAGAGGAGAAAATGTTCAATAGTTTGAAGGCAACAATGGCAGATGAGAGAGTTCAAGTCTACTACATGAATCCTCCTCGCTAGAAGACTTCTCACAGGGATTCCATTGTTTAGAGTTCTTTAGATAAGGATATTATTTTTGGGTAAAGATGGGATTTCCGTACAAGCTTCCAAAGTGTTGACTCATCTATGTCAACCTACCTGCTTTCCATGGTTTTTAAAAATGAACCAGTGACCGAACCGGTTAGGGGTCTGGTTACCAGTTTGAATGGTTTGACCGTTCGACCCGAACGGTTGGCCGTTCTGACAAAAAAATTAAAAAATTAGAAAACGATCAAAACCGTTCGAAATGTTCAAACAGTTAACCGGCCAGTTCAACGGTTTGCTAACCAAAATCAATAGTTTTGGGGAAAAAAGTGGTTTTGGGGGAAAATGGAACCGATCAAGTGATCGGTTCCTGATTTTTCTGATCCAACCATCTGATTCGGTTCGATTTTAAAAACCATGCTGCTTTCCATATGTGTGTCATTCTTAATGGAGTTAGCCAACCAAGAGGCACTTTTTTATAGAGAACTCACCTAAGTTGGTGAGGGTCCAGCAAAAGCTATTTTATTGTCAACTATAGGGACATAAATCTTCAAGAGCTCACAAACCATTGTTAGAGAGCAACTCTCAGGCTTTGAGATAGGCACTCTAAGTTTGTGAGGGAATCAATTATGGTGCGTTTGGTTGCCAAGAAAGGATGGGATGAGAAAGATTGGGATGGGAAGAGAAAATATTTCTTTAGATTTGCATTCCGTGTTTGTTTCTCGAGAAATGATATGCTAAATAACCAATTTCCTATGTTTGTTTACCAAAAAAATCGGTCAATTTTGCATCCCGCTATAAATCAGTGGTCATATGAACATTGTTACCTTTGCGTGAGTGAGCAAAACTAATACATACCTCAAACCCAAAAATCACAAAAATGATACACATCTCAACACAAAATGTACCATATTGAAAAAAAAGACCACAAAACCGAAAAAAAAATACAAAGTTTATGGTAGATCTATAACAGTCGTTCATCATTTTGGATCTGAAAATAGTTAGGATATCTTACCTTTGCATGGAGATTTGGACCCTATAAGTTAAACACACACACACACATACACACAAAGCGTTAGATCTACAAGATAGAAGTGTAGATCTGTAGAAAAAATCAAGGTTACATGCTGGAAAGAATGGATTATGGCCAGAGAGCAGCCATCTCTTCCCGTCTATTACTGGCGGTCATGTTCGTGGTTGTACCTTGTCCGGAGATCAACGATAACAGTATCGACGAGAAGACTGTTGTTCACGCCGGTTCACGGTGAGGGTTGTCTAAAAAGAGAGCAGGAGGAAGAACTCGATCTTTTTTCTCAGAAGTTTCCTTTCACACGGGGTCACACCAAATCAACACGACTCTGTTTCATCCATTTTGGGAACTCACATCCCACACGTTTCCCTTCCCATCCCTTCGAACAAATGTTGGAAAACCGGAATCTTATGGGAATATTCCAATTTTCGCTTCCCCCATCGCAAAAACCAAACATACCATTAGAATAAACAAGAGACTCACCTTTCTAAAACAAAGGACACTAAACTCTACTATCATTGTTGTTAACATGACATTAGATACGACATAAAAAATTTGCTGTAATGCCATTATTGCTTTTATTTAACGTGATTCTAACTCGCATGCATGAATCAAAATGCTCAATTTAGCTTACTTTGAATATATAGTAATTGGATGGGTAATTTAGACATTTTCATCTCTCTTTTTAAAAGATTATAGCAGAGGCGGTTTACTTGAAACTTTGTAAGAAAGTTTAGGAGTGGTGATTGCAATTACCAAATTTGTAGGAGGTTTTAGTAACGACCAGAAACTTTAGGGGAGGTTTCAACAATCTACTCATTAAGATAAAATAGAATTGGTTTATGGTCAGAATCAGAATGGTCTATTCCCTGAGTCTGCTTGATTAGAAAAGAATTGAAATCAGGTAGAATGGGATTTCATTCCCAGGGGAGGGGGAGAATTTCGCTATTCGGAATGCCATTCCTTTAGAAATGGGAATGTGGTTCCCATTCTGCCAATCAAACGGTTCCGATTCCAAACCCCTAGTCCCGCAAATCAAATGAGACTTGGTATGTGTTTGGTTCCGTGGGTGTTTATGGATAGGCTATTTATTTGTACATTTTCACTTTAAACATTTATGTATTCTTTTCCACATTAATTTTTTTTTACTTTAAATGTTTCCTATTTTTTATTGTTTGGTTGGGCTTCAATTTAAACATTTTTTATCCTCCACTTTAGATTAATACCCATTTAAAGTGTGCCACATCAGCATTTGGTTTCAAGAAATGCTAGGGCATTGAGGGAAACAAGAATTTGACATTTCCTCAAATGCCCCATGAACAAATATATATATAAAAGTATTTCATTTTTGTACAATTTATTTGATAAACAGTAAAACCAAATAATTGTTTCATTTTGGTTCATATGCAATAAATACCAACGCCTATCTAACGACACTCTTTAAATAAACACCCAAAACCAAACAGTGTTGATATTTATGAAAAAGCTCAGGATAGGCCAATACAATATTATCAAGTGTCGCGTTTTGGTGATTTATTGCTTCTACGTGCTTCCTTCTGTGCACTATATTCCAACACAACATCTTCTGGATCTATGCTTAATACCATGTTTTAAATGACTGGAATTTAGAACTCACGGTTTCAATACAGGCTGCACTTAACTTGATTTTGATGTCTTACGCAAATGATTCGTGGAAGCGATGACAGAAATAGATAAAATTTGGGGTGCTCCTTCCTCCACGCCTACGCCATAACATCTATCACCACACTTGCAACTTTTGAATTTTGATGCGAAAAGAGCAGCTAAAAGTGATTTGACCCGTTGATCAGTTTATGAGACGATGAGAATGGTCCGAGTTGATTCCGGAGGATTCCTGCGGCCCAGGCCCAACCAATAATGACTACTTTACACGTCAGGCGGTTTCCACCTCAGACAGATTTGACTGCAAAATTAATATAATCCTCACAGGCTCACACAACGAATCAACGCAAAGATGAGGCTGAATAAGAATAATAAATTATTAAGGACTCCTCCACGTGCCCAAACCAAAATTTCCCGGGTGAAGGTAGCGTCACGGAAGTGAGCTTTATTATTTATTCAGGCAAATTTCCATCTTCCGCTTCTTGTATTTTGAAATCAGGTTTGTTTGTTTTTCTGGGTTTGTCCCTCTCTCACCAATAAGTGATAACCAATCAACTGGTTATTTGGATTTAGGAGGAATTCAATGCGGTGTTGGTAACTGTTCAAGGTTTTGTTCGGGAGAAGTGGAAATGCGGACTCAATGTATTATTATTATGTAATGAAATTTTTTACAATTTTTAAGGTATATTTGTATTCAAAATAAGAGCAAAATTTGCATAAAAAAATATACACAAATTTTGCATTCAAAGTTGATCAATATTTCAATCTTAGGATTCATGTTTATACCCGTTACAACTTAACCAACTTTAACTTTACATTTACATGGACCATAATACACTTTACATATTTCTACATATTTGTATTTGCACACTTCCCAAATAAAACATCACATAAACTGTAAAAATGCTTATTTATCCATGCTCATCCGCTTTGCCCAGTCGACAAGGGAAAATCTTTTCAAGTTGGGCAGTGGGGTAGTCATCTTACCAAATAATTCACCTGCCATGCATGTATGCTTGAATAAAACGATGGCCAATTGCCAAATTTTTCAAAAAAAATCTTGATCAAAAGTAAAGAAGTACTAAGCTATGGGGCGGGGAGCTCAACTTTCAATATTAAAGCTCATCTGGTAACATATGCTTTCAACATACTTAGCCTAGTGTTAGGGCACCTGCTATGCACATCTACAAATGAGGGTAAAGATATAAATAAATTAGCTTCATACAATCAAATTTAACTTTTATGACCACTCCCAAAACCAAGGCAAGTTTCTGCTTTATATAGTATAGATTATAGATAGATATTTCTGGGAGATCTAAACGACACCATTTAGTAAATATTGTAAAGTAGTACACAAGACACCATTTAGGGGTTCCTATTTGCAAAGGCTAGTACAATTGCAGTGATTTTGAGGAAAATTTTCACAAGGTGGAAACATAATTTTCAAGGCATCTAGGTGATTTTGAACAACACTAGGGCACATAGGTGATAATAATTTATAATATAAAGGACCAACTTTGGATAGTTCCATATTTTTATATACTATTCAACATGTATATTAATTGAAAAAGCAAACAATTCTATTATTAGGAACATTAAATTTTCTCTAAAAATGTAGCAAGTCATCACATCTAAAAGATAAAAATCTTATATATATATATATATATATGAGAGAGAATAGGAAAATAATTTTATTTCCAATTGGTTTTAAATTTTATATTCCATTTTCATCATTAATTAAAGTATTTATTATTTATCATACTTATTCTTGTCTAATATGAGAATATATGGTATTAAAGATGTTCCCAAAATTTTCTTTAATTTTTATATTTTTTGCATTTTATCAAGTTTTAATTTTTTTATTACTTAATTGTGGCAGCAATGCAATATGGGTTGGCCTATTTGACCCAAAATTGTTTAATTTCTTACCAGCACATAAAAATACTGTTTTTCCAAGTCAATTTCAGAAGTATAAGTTTTTATGTTATTAGAATTATTTATGTATGGATTTAATTAGTGAAATTTAGTAATTAAAAAAAACAAAAATGACTTAAATGTATGGTTACATGAGGGTGAATAAGAGTTAATACCTTAAAAGGAATTTAATGAAAGAGAATTGAATGCAATGAATAATAATATTCAAATTACATTTTCTGTCCTCATAATAGATAGGGACCCTATTTAAAAAAAAGGTATTTTAGTCCAAATAATTCTACAAATCTTAGACCCTATTTGTACTTTTTATACTGTGCATGTGTATGGCTGATGTGGGAGCATTTATATTACAGAGCTACACTATTGCTTAATTAAGGGAGTGTTCTTTTCATGGTTAATAAGAAGGTAATAAAATTCCCTGCATGCAAAAACTCTCAGCACACTCTCAAAGCATTGGAATTGAGCTGCATAGTGGAAACATCCCATGAATTAAAAATATATGTAGGGATGTGATTGGATGCTTTGTAAGAAAAGTTTTTATTTTTCGGAGACCTAGATCCCAAAACAGAATCTAATATTCAACAAGAAATCATGTCTATTAATTATTAGTCAAAGTAGTCACTATTACTTATGTCTAATATTCAATAATAAATAATATTAGCAAAGAAATTAATAAATAAAATAAGGGCACATGACCAGTTCTCCTAAACCAAAAGAAACTGTAGAACAATAATGAAATAGAAGATTAGGTCGTTCGAGCTAGAAAGAGAGTGTCATGTTGGCAGTACAACTTCTTTCAAGGTAATCCACAATCAAATCTACCGATGAAATAATTTTACCTATAAAATTTCATTTCTGTAATCTAAGAAGTCTCTTTCTCTCAAGGGAACCCTTTTAATCTCTTACAATATCACTGATGAGGGCTGATTTGGCCCTCCAGTGAAATTGTGACACGTGGCACCTCGTGACAATTAGGCAAACACCCAGGCAAACAAGTTACCAAGTTGGTGTCCCACCCGGGCACCGACCTGGCTGGCCTGGCGCGACCTGCACGCGGCCTATGGGCGGCCTGTGCGCGACCTGGCGCGGTCCGCGCGGCCTGCGCGCGACCTGGCGCGGTCCGCGCGGCCTGCGCGCGACCTGGCGCGGCCCGCGCGGCCTGCACGCGACCTGGCGCGGCCAGGCCGCCTAGGAGCAAGTCAAGTGACGAGTCCACCAGGCAGTTCGCCACCAGGGAGTTCACCACCAAGCAGTTCGCCACCAGGGAATTCGCCACTAGGCAGTTTGCCACCAGGCAGTTCGTCACCAGGCAGCTCACCACCAGGCAGTTCGCCACCAGGCAGTTCGCCACCGGGTCAAATAACGAGGTACTTAGCCAAAAAATTTATACATCACAAAAAATGGTACGTGACCAGAAACGGTTACATCAATTGGCGCCGTCTGTGGGAACACGCTACAAAAAGCTAGGTTCTCATCCTACAAAAGCTAAGTTCTCATCTTACCAAAGCTAACTCCTCACTTTTTAGAAATTGAAGCTATCGCTTTATAGTTTACATTTTTTATGAACTCAAAGACTATGCAGGAAGCTAACAGACTAAGAAGCTCTACCAACCTTACTTTCAATTCAGATAATGCCTCATCAGTCCCCTTCGCAAGGTCCCCCCTACAAAGATGAGCTCTTCGTGGCTTCCGTGGGAGTTGGCGGCCAATAGACTACATAGGCACCCTTACCGGTCGAGCCTTCCAAGGCTCCCGTGTGAGCTGGCGACCTAAACTTAGTAGTGCTGCCCCCGAAGGTCGAGCTCCTAGTAGCTTCTTGTAGGAGTGGTGACCGGCATTACAAAGCTGATGCAGCACAATCATAGCTCGACACCTCACAGGCAAAGCCTACGGGCCACATTACTGCTTAAGACCCGATCGCCTCTCCGGTACGGGCAAAGTAAAAAAAGAGTAGACTACGAGTCACTCCCAAAGCCTACGGGCCACATTACTGCTTAAGATCTGGTCGCCTCTCCGACACAGGCAAAGTAAAAAAAGAGTAGACTACGAGTCACTCCCAAAGCCTACGGGCCACATTACTGCTTAAGACCCGGTCGCCTCTCTGGCACGGGCAAAGTAAAAAAAGAGTAGACTACGAGTCACTCCCAAAGCCTATGGGCCACATTATTGCTCAAGACCCGGTCGCCTCTCCGACACGGGCAAAGTCAAAAAAGAGTAGACTACGAGTCACTCCCAAAGCCTACGGGCCACATTATTGCTTAAGACCCGGTCGCCTCTCTGGCACGGGCAAAGTCAAAAAAGAGTAGACTACGAGTCACTCCCAAAGCCTACGGGCCACATTACTGCTTAAGACCCGGTCGCCTCTCCGGCACGGGCAAAGTCAAAAAAGAGTAGACTACGAGTCACTCCCAAAGCCTACAGGCCACATTACTACTTAAGACCCGGTCGTCCTCTTCGACACGGGCAAAGTAAAAAAAAAAAGAGTAGATTACGAGTCACTCTCAAAGCCTACGTGCCACATTATTGCTCAAGACCCGGTCGCCTCTCCGACACGGGCAAAGTCAAAAAAGAGTAGACTACGAGTCACTCCCAAAGCCTACGGGCCACATTATTGCTCAAGATCCGGTCGCCTCTCCGGCGCAGGCAAAGTCAAAAAAGAGTAGACTATGAGTCACTCCCAAAGCCTACGAGCCACACTATTGCTAAATATCCAGTCGCTTCCTCAGCAGGAGCAAAATCAGCAAAAGTGAACTATAAGTTGCCCTAGAGCCTAAGGGCTACACTATTGAACTGGCAGAGACCCCCTCGCCTTAGTGGCAGCTCGCCACATACAGGCAGCTCCCGAAGCCTAAGGAATTGGATCAACACTTACTAGCTCGTCGACTTACGGGCCAAAAGAAATCTACTCCCTTCGCTGAGTTACTCTCAGCTCGGGAGTGGGGGGCAATTGATGAGGGCAGATTTGGCCCTTCAGTGAAATTGCGACACGTGGCACCTCGTGACAACTAGGCAAACACCCAGGCAAACAACTTACCAAGTTGGTGTCCCACCCGGGCACCGGCCTGGCTGGCCTGGCGCGACCTGCACGCGGCCTGGCACGGCCTGCGCGCTACCTGGCGCGGCCTGCGCGGCCTGGCGAGGCCTGCGCGCGACCTGGCGCGGCCTGGCGAGGCCTGCGCGCGACCTGGCGCGGCCTACGCGCGACTTGGCGTGGCCTGCGCGCGACCTGGCCAGATCAGCCTGGCACATGATCCGACCTGGCCGACCTGGCAACCTATAAGACGCCCACCGAGAACCATTAACGGCATACCCCGTGAGCTCGGTAGCTCACCAAGGAGCTCGCCAAGGAGCTCGGTAGCTCACCAAAGAGCTAAGGAGCTAAGCAGCTCTACAAGGAGCTCGCCACCAAGGAGCCAGGCAGCTCGGCATAGCTTCCCCGGGCTTCTCGCCACTTGTAGGGTAGATCGGTACAGAAGAGTAGTTTGGCGTATCGCAGGAAGATCTCCTGCCTGACAACCTGGCCCAGACACCGACCCACCGACTAACACAGGCGCCGACCTGGCAACCTGGCCCGGACACAGGCGCCGACCTGACAACCTGGCCCAGACACCGACCCGCCGACTAACAAAGGTGCCGACCTGGCAACCTGGCCCGGACACCGACCCGCCGACTAACACAGGCACTGACCTGACAACCTGGCCCAGACACCGATCCGCCGACTAACACAGGCGCCGACCTGACAACCTGGCCCAGGCGTTGACCTGACAACTTGGCCCAGGCGCCAACCTGACAACCTGGCCCAGACACCGATCCGCCGACTGACACAGGCGCCGACTTGACAACCTGGCCCAGACATCGATCCGCCGACTGACACAGGCGCCGACCTGACAACTTGGCTCAGGCGCCGACTTGGCCGCCTGACACAAGCGCCAGACTGACGACCTCGAGGAGTTCACCACCGTACCCCGGTTTTGATGGGATGTGACGAGTCTTACCGTTTGGAGGCTTTTCACCCACCTAACCCGCGAGGACTTCGGTATATAAAGACCTCACCCCCCAAAGGGGAGAGAGAGGAGAAAAAAGGATGGTAACCCCTGCTCTCTAGCTCTCTCATTTCTCTCCAAGCTCTCTGTAATCAGAATGCTAACTTAGGCATCAGAGAGTCCCCGCCGGGAAAATACCCCCGGGTCCTCTGATTCAGTTCTCGCAGGCCCCTCAGCTCCCGCTGCCTACAAAGGAGAGGAAATCACCTCACACGGAGGGTAGTCGGGTTGCGCTACACCAGGGAGCTCCACCATCCTCTAAGTTGTAGGCCACCTAGGAGCAAGTCAAGTGACGAGTCCACCAGGCAGTTCGCCACCAGGGAATTCACCACCAGGCAGTTCGCCACCAGGGAGTTCACCACCAGGCAGTTCACCACAGGGCAGTTCGCCACCAGGCAGCTCGCCACCAGGCAGCTCGCCACCAAGGCACGTCACCACCGGGTCAAATAACGAGGTACTTAGCCAAAAAATTTATACATCACAAAAAATGGTACGTGACCAGAATCTCCTTTGCAACTTCTCTACCTTCTCCATTTCAACCTTGTTTGTTTGTGGATCTTTCGTTTCTCTGTTCTATTACCGGCCATGCTATTTTCCAAACTCAAGTAAGTTTTCTCGCCTTTCTAGATCTAATTGTCATTTCTGGTTTGAGTATTATTTACTATTTTCAATCTACAATTTGCTTTTAGTATTCTCTCTATTTATCTGATTACTATTTTTTGGTTTGACTCTTTTGTTTAAAGTTTTATTAATCATGAGTTTGAAAATTTCAGGGTAAATTTTGAAATTTTGAGAAAGAAAATAAAAGGTAAAAGAGTGATAAAATATCTTTTAAGTCTTTTTAAAAAAAGGTTTCTAGTCAATAAAGGCAATTTTTTGCCCCTAATATCAATAAAAATAACATTTTTTATATAAGGGTATTGAGTACCGTTGCTCGTTTTCCTCCTCTATATTCATGCGAATGGAACTTCACAAATACCGGAAGATCTTAGACAAACAAACTTGTGAGAAACTTGTTATCAAGCTGTAAAAGAGAATAGAGAAGAACCCCTTTACCTGCCTTACTACTCACGTAACGCAAAGAATGTATTGCAATGAGCTGCTGGTCATTTTACAATCCAATGAGCTGTCGGAAATACGATGCCGAAAAAATGATTCTTTTCTGCAGCTCATTATCGTTTGTTAGAATCTTACCAGAAATACGAACTGTCTTTTTTACCGACTGTGCATGTGAGAAAAACCTGGTGATTTATCACTGGGATTCTTCTTTTCTCCTTTTTTTTCTCCTGAAAAAAATCTTGAAGCGGCGTAGAGCAAAGGAATGAATGAAAAAAAAGGTGATGCTTCCCTTGTCTATCTTTTGAGGAAATATTTGCTTATTTGAACTTTGGAGTTCATAGAGTTTTTTTTTTTCTTTGAATACTTGAGAGTTACATAGAGGAAGACGAGTTTTTCGATCGAGTTGGTTGGTTTTTAGACTCCGTGGAATCTGTTTTATGGTCGGTGCTGCGCATTGTTATCGGTACATCTCGACACGTTTAAGATGATTTGAGATGCTTTGAACATTTGTTTTGGTTTTGTCTTTTGCAGCAGCTTATTTTATTTATTTTTAGTAGTTTGTCTTCGTTAAAATCAAAATTATTTAACCAGAAGGGACTGTTCGTATGTTGCTTTCTGGGACGTGAAGAGCATTTTCGGTTATTACTTGTTAGTATGATGCATTTTGATTCTTCAGTTCACTCATGGTTAGCTTCAAATCAAACATTTTTGTAATACCAACTTTGCTTTACTTCCAAGTTCGAAGTAGAGAAGATGAAATATATTCTAAAAAATAAGGGCGAAGGTTGTTGGAATCCTGTTGGAAATACGCGCTGTCGTTTTTTCTGGCTGTGTATGTGAGGAGGACTTGATGATTTATCCTTGGGATTCTTGTTTTCTCTTATTGTTATTTAAAAGTTCTATTCGCATGAATACAAAGGTAGAGGAGGAAGAGGAGCAAGAGTGCCCACGGCCCTTGTTTGATATTTTTCCATAAAAATTATCCCATTTTGGTTATTATATGAAAATATTATTTTTTATTAATATTAAGGCAAAAATTTGTCTTTATCTACTAGAATCCCTTTAAAAAAAGGGTAAAAGACTTAAACCTCCCCTAAGTTTTCTCATAAATACTTATACTTCCCCTGTGCTTTTTAATTGGACTTAAACACCCCCTCTCCACCTAAAATGCGGTTATATTTGACAGAATCCATAGAAAGACACTTATGCCCTTTAATATGTTTCAAATTTTCAAAATAAACCATCGAAATTGCTCAATTAGAAATAAGAAAATAACAATCCCTTGATCTTTCCAATATAGATTGTCCCAAATTTTCAAACTAATAAGGATCAATGTTTTTCAAAAGTACTCTCTCTAATGGTGTTGGTGTTATCAATTCAAATTTGGAGGGTTGAGTTCAAGCTTTATCTTTAATCCACAAAAGCAAAAGACGATCCTTTACTACATGTAGATAAAACAAACCAAAATTCTTAGCTTTCATGGTCGTCTTTAAAAATTCCAATAGAATAATAGTGTCCTTATTTCTTATGTACTCAGCAAGTAACAACCCAGACATAAATAACAGTAGAATCAAGGGATGGTGTGCTGATAGAGAGGAAATGCCCCCAATGCTTCCCGTTCTGCCCTTTCCTTCTTTACAATAGCCAACATCTTGAAGGTAGCTCCTAAATGGTGTCTGCATTGCCTACAAATCTTCGAGAAGGTATTCGTGCATGAGACGCTGGTTCCTCGCGTCAATGATCTTAAAAGTAAGGCAAGCCATAGCTTCCTTGATATCTAGATTGTACATCGAGTCATAGAGGTCATCATATCAAAGCCTGTATTTCTTGAGACATTTGGTTTGGAGAGGGATTTCATATTGAGCAACGTATCAATTGGGTTCGTTGTTCGTGAAGGGTGTAGCCCAAAGGCCTGTTGGGCTGTTGGGCCTCCATAGACTTGTCATAGGCACGACAATCAATTCATGTCCTTTGATGAATCCTTAGAGTACATCGAGTTCAGCTTCGTCTCTCTCTCTCTCTCTCTTATGTTTTCTCCCTCTTTCCGGGTTTGAATTCAGCTTCATTGTTCGTGAAGGATGGTGATCTTTTCACAACTAACCGCTTCAAGCCCAATTGAGATGTTACTCAATGCAGCATTGCCTCAAGGTATTGGGAAATTTTGTTTTTCAGTTTTTTATTTAATTAGTTTTTTAATTTTTAAAGGAAAATAGTGAATTTTTGAAAGGAATATAAGACACATATGACGTTAAATCAAGCGGAATGTTGAAGATAGTTAAGAGAGGAGTTTTATATGTCTAATAACACCATTTTACATGGGAGGTTTAAGTCCTTTGAGAAATTACAGGGGAGATATATAAGTATTTAGGAGAAATATTAGGGGAAGTTTAAGTCTTTTACCCTTAACAAAACATAGATACATTTAAGTTAATTTATAAAAATTCAGGTATATTTAAATCTTTTGTTAAAGTTTTAAAAGTGTGAAAATCAGCTCTAGATACGGATGACCCATCTTAACATATTTGGGTTTTCTTTTTTTTTTTTGCTGCACAGATTCGGGCAATTTGATACGATCTTATCATATATGGGCCAGACCTTGGACTAAGTTTATAGCCTTATTTATGAATCCAGGCCTAGTTTCGCATGGTTTGATCCAATTTCGGCCCATGTACATATACCTGGCCTTGATCCAGAGTCAACAAACCAAATAGCCTACAATGAATTTTGATAACAGACATGGGATAGATTGACATTTCACTCCAACCTTCATAGGGTTGGAGGGGCTACAGCCCCTGACACAGCCATCAAGAGCAGATAATTCAGACTCAACTTGTTTGCCTATCTCTATCTTTTTGGTTAAAAGAAAATAAGGGGCAATTATTATTTTATCCTACGTGGCATTTTCAAGCCCCAACAGCCAAAGTTTTTCTATGTCGGCTATCAGATCACATCTAATGCTAATCAACACAATGGCACTAAACAACTGATTCATTAATGGGCTGCCCTTCGGTCAAGACAAATGAAGGGAGTCGAATACTGGTTCCATGCATTAAACACATCTTTAGGACCCAAGACCAAGACATGGTGAGCCGATGCAAGGGATGGACTCAAGGAGCTAAAGACACCGTTCCACCTTAATTACTGAATTACATACATAAAGGAATTCCATGATTTTGGAATACTTTGGCTGCAAATGCATTCCTGGTTTTAGAGTAAAATCATGGTACGTACATTGTGAGTGTTATGGTGTATACTAAAGACTGACATCCATTAAGAAATAAGGAATCATAGTTTATGCAAAATGTTAGAAGCGCATATGAATACAAATGTCTCAATTGAATTTTAACCCCAAAATTTACTACCTCCTGCTCATCCTAAATTTTATTAATAAAATTAAAACATACGCCTAGGAGGGGGACAGAGAAATCTTACCCTCGAGAAAAGCTATACATGAGGCAAATTGACTCGTAGATAAACAACTGTCCGAGTACCTGAAAAAGATAACAAAACTCATCGGATACGCAGGCAGGGAAGACAAGAAATGTCTTCTCGAATATGACTTCTAACGTGTAAAGGACATTCATAGGAGTGAACCACATTAAAAATATAGCAACTCCGTACACCCAAGATTACCCGCAGCTATGGTTTTTAAAACCGATTCGGTGATCGAATCGGTCAGGGGTCTGATTATTGATTGACCCAAATGATCGATCCGTTCTAATAAAAAAATTTAAAAATTTGAAAAATGGTCAAAACCGTTTGAATAGTTAACAAGCCGGTTCAGTGGTTTGTTGACCAAATTCAATGGTTTTGAGGAAAAAAACAGTTTTAGAAAAGAATAAAACCGATTAGATGACCAGTTCCCAATTTTTCTGGTCCGGTCCAATTTTAAAAACCATGCCCCTAACACGTACACAATCAATAAGCGCCTGACATTCAACGACTATATTAATGGTTACACCTAAGGCTGTTCACAGGTCGATTTGGTTCAATTGCATTTCGTTTTGTCAACCAAACTAAAATAATCGGATTGAATTTAAGACCAACCGAAACCGACCAACAAACAGTGAAAACCGACCTAATTTTTCATTTTGTTTTACATCGGTTTAATTGGTTTTAATTAAACCGAACCGAAATAATGCTTTTATAACATAAAATGTCAATCTGCCCGTTTACCTATACTCCTACAATTGCAATCCACCGGCTGTTGTAGTGTCAGATTTCATTAATTATGTTGTTTCTTCATTTCAAAAAGTTTGTCGATTAACGTTTTTACTTTTTATCAAATTAAAATGGAGAGATATGGCTGAAAAGACAAACTAGTGCAACAACAGTAAAAAAAAAAAAAAAAAAAGACAAAAGCACGTAACAGTACGAAGGTCATAACTCATAGGTTCGGGTTGGTTTTACGTTGGATTACAAAAATGATAACCGCAGCCGGACCGCGTAATTGGTTTTTGTCATGTTCTAAACTGAGACCGACCGTATCATTTTAGAAACTGACCATATCGGGTCAAATCGGTTTGATTTGATTGATTTTACCGGTTTACAATATTTTGAGAACAGCCCTAGTTACACCATAAAACTGGACCTCATTCTAGGTATCACGAATCCAAAGTAATTGGAACCCCAAATTGTCCATCCGAACACGTTGTAGCCAAATACAATTATTATGAAATTGTTTACTGAAAAAAATCTCATGGGCGTTGATTAAGTGAGAAGAAAACCAATAATGACACCGTTCCCTCCAAATCTCCCAAACAATTAATAAAAAAGATTAGAGAAACAAACCAGCCCCACTGGTTATTATGAGCAAGACCGATTTGAATCCATCAGAACACTCACTGGGATATCGTCTGATTGTAAAAAATTGAAATACCCAAGGGAGAGCTAAAAAGCATTCCACACTTTCCTTGAAAGAATTCCTTTAATAAAAGGATGCTGAATTGACTCATAGTCAGGAAATCTACAACACACACAGCTAAACACTATAGGAGTCCCCAGAGATTTGAATATTAGCATCAATTGGCAGTCCATCTCTAATTATTCTCTAAGCACCAAAACTAATTTTTTAAGAGGGAGATGAGCATCCCAAATGTGATTCCAACATCTATCCTCCTGTCCTATAGATCGAACAATATCCCAAGCCTTTTTAGCTGTAAAGACGCCACTAGTTGAATTCTTCCAAATCACCTTATATTCATTATTGGAGCTAGAAATATGGAAGGAAATAATTTCATTCACCTTTCATTCTGAAATAAGATTCCAGAGGAGAGGAGAGGATCATTCCAATCTCCATACTTCAACATTATCTCTGGTAAAAAGAGAAAGGGGACTATCACTCACCCAAGTATCAAGCCAAAAAGAAATATCTCCTTCACCTAACAACTACTTAGAGTTTTCCAACACAATATCAGCAAAATTCAAATTTCTTTTCCAAGTTTTAGACTGAAAGTTAGTCCCGTTTAAGAGAGCCAGGTGAGAGTAATGGAGGCATTTCTTATGAAAGAAACGAGCCCATAAAGAGTTCCCATAGACAACATTCCACAAAGATTTTATATCAAGAGCCGCATCAACATCAATAACTCTCCGAATATTCAGCACCCCTTCATGAAAAGGTTTACAAATTGTATTCTACGCCACCCAATGGTGTTTTGAATTGCCATCACAATCAGCCCAAAGAAAATCTGAGATAATTTTACCCCTAAAGGAGAGAAACTTCCTTTTCCAACCTACAACCTTGCCCGAATTTTTTTCGGTAGCCCATCAAACATATCACTACTACATCTCTTCCTTTGCAAATAGGGACTCCCAAGCATGTGAGGGGGAAACTTTTCCAGGAAAACCCTACCCACCATTCAATAATAGCAATACAGGAAGGAGAGGCATGTTTAGATACATAAAAACTACTTTTATTTTTAAGAAGAAGAAATACGGAAACACCCGATGCAGAATTCTGAATTTCAGTCCCCCCCCCCTACTATTAGCCTTCTCCCCCTATAAAACACATCCTATCTATAAATTTGGCATCAATTCATGGTCAGGATGCATTCCCCTTATACTATAGGGCTATAAAATTCTGATTTAGGCTGATTGGTCATCCTCCCTTATTTCTATTACAAAGCTGACTTAAGCCTCCTCATAATTTTTTAAAAACTCCATAAACCGAGTTAAAGAGTTGTTCTCCCCTGTAGCAAAAATAACAGTGTCATCAGCCTAAAGAGAGTGAGAAATAGTACAACATCCTTTGGATAAGTGATAATAGTGAACTGAATTATTAGTCATCAACATTTTGAGGCCCCTACTTAAAACTTCCTCTACTATAAAATAAACAGGTATGGAGGTAAAGGGTCGCTTTTTCAAAGCCCTCTAGAAGATTAAAAAAAAAAAAAAAATCATGAGTCACACTATTAACAATAACCGAGAACCAGCAATTTGATATCATGTGCTCCACCAGATTAATCCACTCCTCAGAAAAGCCAGTCTCAATTGAATACTGGAATTTTTTCTTTGGATGATAAATTGATCTAAAGCTGCAAACCCTTTTGATCTCTTTCACCGGTAAGCATTTGTTAGGTTGTTGCCTAACACAGGGCTCTTCAAGGGAGCCTACCTCTTGAAACAAGAGAGAGAGAGAATGAATGCATGCTACCCCTGATCTTTCTTTTATTATTTATAACTGTGATGCAAATCATACAATCATACAATTCTATTTTGTATTCCGTTGTGGTGGTTGCGCTTCAGTGTATTGTTTATAGGATGACGTGGCCTTTCTTGTAAACCTGACTTATTGTTTTGGGTATTTGTGTCTTAACAATTCCTCCTCCCTTGAAAGAGACTTGTCCTTAAGGTCAATGTGTGGAAGTCTGTTATGTAATTCCAAGTAAGGTTCCCAAGCATTTTCGAGTGAAAGACCTGACTACACCACCAATGCTTCATGTTCGATGTGATGACCTTTGCGCACCCACCTAAAATCTATTATGCGAGTAGTAGGGGTGACCACGAGTCAAACTTTTCATGAATTATTTGAGCTCGGCTTGGTTTAAACCAAGCATCAAGTCGAGCTCGAGCCTAATAAAACTCAGCTCGTATTTCTACATATATGTATACATACATACATATACATATAAAAATAATAAATATAAAAATCTTATACATAGAGAAAATAATATATGCATAAAATAAAATGTTATATATAAAATATTTTTATTTTTATATATAATAATAATAATAATAATAATAATAATAATAATAATAATAATAATAATAATAATTGTTATTATTCTTAATTTTTTAAGTGTCAAATAAAAGATAATTTTTATTTTTATAAAACATTTGGCTCACAGTTGAGCTCGAGCTTATGAACTTTTGACTTGAGCAAAACACGAGCTCAAGTCTCTAGCTCGAACAAAGCTCAAGCCTCTAACTCAAACTGAGCTCAAGCTCAAGCTCAAGCCTCATACTTTCTTGGTGAGCCGAGCTGAAATAGCTAGCTATTCAGCTCATCTCGGCCCGAATCCACCCTTAGTGGGTAGTTCGGTTTCCACTTGTTTGTCCTTAGAGAATGATGGAAGGGTTGGCGCTGCTGTTACTCCTGTCTTTGGCCATTTTTTTTAATAGAGATACATGAAATACATGATTTAATTTTGATATAGATGGGAAGTTAAATTTGTATGCCACTAGCCCGGTGAGGTCAATAATCTGTAAGGGGCCAAAATGTTTGGGACTTAGCTTGTTCCACCCGTAACCTACAACTTAAATTTGCATGAATGGCTATTGTTTAAGGAAGACTTGATCTCCAATTTGGTACTGTACTAGCCTGTGCTGCTTATTAATTTAGTAGTCTCTCATCCATTGTTGGGCTCGACGTAGGTGGGGATTGATCTCTTGTAACACTGTGTTCATCTCTTTGGAGGAGTTGCTCTTCCAATGTTGCCATTATCATTGATCCTTTCTCATATGGAAGTAGAGTAGGTGTGTCCCGTCCATAAAGAGCTCTAAATGGAGTCATTCCAACTGCACTATGATAAGTAGTATTGTACCACCATTCAACCCACTATAGTCATTTGAGCCATTGACGTGGTCTATCTCCAGCATAACATCTTAAATAGGTTTTCGAACTCCATTTAACCACCTTTGTCTGTCCTTCTATTTAAGGGTGGTAGCCGGTGGATTTGAAGAGTTTAACTGCTTGTAAGCGGAAGAGTTTTGCCTAGAAGCAATTCATGAAAATTGGGTTGCAGTTCGAAACAATAGAGTTAGGAAGGCCATGCAGCCATGCCACCTCCTTAGTAAAAATCTCAGCAACCATTGAAGCTATGAAGGGGTGGGAGAGAAGCAAAAAGTGGCAGTATTTGGTGAATCTACCCACAACTAGGAGAATAACAGACTTGACATAGGAAAGGGGTAATCCCATTACAAAGTCCATGGATATATCAACCCACACTTGTATAGGAATGGGAAGTGGTTGCAACAGGCTTGTTGGGCTTTTGGTATCCGACTTATATCTTTGACAAATGGCACATTCAGCTATGAATTGTTGGACAAAATTTTGCATTCCTTTCTAGTGGATTTGGGTGGCAAGTGCATAGAACTCCTGAGTGGCCTCCTACTGGTGATGAGTCGAACAATTCTAGAAGTTGATGAATGTGGGTTAAATCACGTGGTATCACCAGCCAATGTTTATAGAGCAACAAGTCATTCTCTACTATGTTTCTTGGGTGGATAGTAGGGTCCTCTTGGACTTGTTAACGTAGGCTGCTCAAATCTGGTGATCTTGTGCTTCATCTCATAGTTGATCTATGAGAGAGCATGTTAGGGAAGTGAGTAATGATGGAAACAGTTGTGGTTAGTGTGGCAGTGTGTCTGCTGCTTTATTAGTGTATCCAACCTTGTATTTGATCACGTAATTATAGCCAAGTAATTTGGTTACCCACCATTGTTTTTCTGGCGATAAAATTGATTATTCCAATAGAAATTTCAAGCTTTGATGGTTAGTTTGTATGATGAACCTCCGGCCTACAAGATAGGGTTGCCATTGCTGAATTGCAAGAACCACAACTATCATTTCTCGTTCGTATATTAATCTGGTCCATGTGTGTGATGTCAGTTCCTTACTAAGGAAAGCTAGTGGTCTTCCTTCTTGCATGAGAACTGCACCCACTCCTTGGCTTGACGCACCACATTCAATAATAATTTCTTTTATGAAGTCTGGGAGTGCGAGTGTCAATGGAGAAGAAATAATTGTTTCAGAGCCTCAAAGGCCTGTTGGGTCTCCATAGCCTAGAAAAAGACATTCTTCTTAAGTAGACTTGTCATAGGCACGACAATCAATCCATATCCTTTGATGAATCGATAATAGTACCCTGTTAGGCCTAAGAAGGCCCATAATTCTTTGACATTTTGTGGTTGGGGCCAATCTATCATACTTGCAATTTTTCTGGGCCTACGACTACAATGTCGTTTTCCACAACATGCCCAAGGTAGCATACTTGAGTTTATGGGCCCTTAATAATTCCAAGGTAATTTGTAAATGCACTAGGTATTCGTCCCATGTAGTGCTATTGTTAGACAGCGTATGCCCTTATCAATCAGATTGATGTGCTGATGCATTTATTGTAAATGAATAAAAGTACATAATTGTTTCATGTTATAATTGGTTTGTTTTTATGTAATTACCCTTAAATTGGATACTTATAAGACTCGTGTTAGTTTAGAATGTTCTCAGTCATTAGATGGAATTGGGGAAATTTATCATGCCAAGGCTGATACTGATGTGATGCCAAGAAGGTTGGGGTAGGTTGTCTCAGTTGCTAGGGTTAGACCCGAAGCACATGTAGTGTGTGTTTGATTGAAACACTGAACCTGAACCAATTTCCAGTTATGCCCTGAACTTTGGAGACTGGTGGACAAAACTGGAAAGTTACACCTGAGCCCTAGACTCGATTATGGTACTGCATTTCGGATCAGGATGTCTTTGATATGCTAATCAGTTAGATCCTTTGGGGGTCAAAACCTGGGTGTATTGGGGTAGTCCGAGAATCCATTCGAGTGGGTGATCATAGTGACAAGATCAACCCCTTTGTCAGACAAAGTGAATGATCGGGATTGCACTATTTCTGATGGAAACCAAAAACTGTCGACAGTCGATTTCAACCGTGTTTGAAATTTGTTTTGCAATATATATATATTATGTTTTAAGAAAAATGTTTGCAAAAGGTTTTAATTCTCAGGACCCATCCAAGTAGAGAATGCAACACTGCACCTTGCAGCCAGGGGAGAGGTCATTCCCTATCGGGTAGTGTTTGGTCATTATTGGATGAGAGGTTAAGTGTAAGAGACCATTTAGGGCTATTTAACTGATGGGCTATATCCTACTTAAGTCCATTATCCTTGGGCTTGGATGGACTCAAGGATCATTTAATGTAAATGTTAGGCCCATTAAGAGCTCATACTAATGGACTCAAGGGTTCACTGTGCTTGACAGTAAATTCGGCCAGGCCTTTTCACAGAGGTTGGGCCGAACCCATATGGGCTTATGTAGGGTCATTGTTGGGGTCCCACGCCATACAAAGTGAACCAAATGGGCCAGCAACTACCTAGGGACATGAGGCACTTACTTATTGGGCCTAAAGCCCATGATTAATTAGATTAATTAGGGTGTTACATGACAGCTTAAGCAGTCATGTGATTTGGGTGGATATGGTCTAGATCAACCATTAGGATAAGAAGGTAAGTCTTATCCACTTAGAGAGTCCAAATTCAAATAAAGATTTGGATTAGGAACCTCCTAATTCGATTAGGAGTGGTGATCCTTAAGGCTAAGAAAAGAGGAGATCGGATCTGCTCCAAAGAACTCTACTCTCAGATCTCTCTCTACTCTTGCTGCCCCAGAAACCCTAATTCGACCTCCAGTTCTTGGACTGATATTGATCAGTTGTGACTTCTGATTTTCTGATTTTCTGATTTTTGCAAGAAAATATCAGAACCAATTCGTGCTCACCTCCCTTGTTCGATCCAAGGTGTTAGATCACAGTTTTGCTGAAAACTGTTGTTGAATCGGCTTCAATCAAGCTATGCCATCTTCAGTGGAAGCTGGTTTTGGAACTCTCTTTGGGCGTGAACTACTACTTTGGGAGCTACATTTGTGGAATCTGTATCAGGTATACTTCTCCATTTCTTTTGGTTTCAAATTTAGTCCAATTTCGGTGCAAGAACGATCCTTGAAAAATGCCGTTTTTTTTTTTAAATGGGAATAAGATTCCTAGAAGGATGAAAGAAAATTTTTTGAAATTTTGCCAAGCCATCTAGCATGGCTCGGCCATCCATATGATGGATTTCCTCTTCCTTTAGCTGTATACTAGTATGCCATAAAAATACTAGTATAAATTTGCATAAGTGGAACCAAAACACATCATTCACAAGTGTTTGGAAAGTAGCTGGAGCATTGATCAACACAAATTGCATGACCAAAAACTCCAAATTTGATGATGTCCTGATCTCAAATCCAATTTGGAAAATATTGTTGCGGATTAAATTCATCTAGTAGTTCATCAATTATTAGTATGGGGAGTCGATTCTTTCATAGTAATGTTATTTAGGGCCCTATAGTCTATACAAAACTACCATGTCCCACCCTTCTTTTTAATAAGTAGTACTGGAGAGGAGAATGGGCTATGGTTGGATTGTATAATATTTCTATCAAGCATATCTTGCACTTGTTTCTCAATTTATAATTTCTAGAATTGAGGGTAATGATAGGGCCTTACATTCGTGGGTGCATTTTCAGACAACAGAGGAATGTGATGATCATGGATACATTTCGGTGGAAGTTCTTTAGGTTCTTTGAAGACCACAAAAAATTATTGGAGTAGTTGTTGTAATTGCAAGTGGAAATCCTTAGATCTGCTGGGATTGCTTCCTTTTGTTAAGATGGGGTTGGCCCAGGGAGAGTTTATTTGCATTAGAATGATGTGGATTGGATCTGCTACTTGTTTTCTTAGTGTGGTATGGCTGATGGGCCTTGGATCCTTAGACAGTCGCCCTTGGATATGCACTTGTGATTCCCCCACCTAAAAGTCCATTGTGAGGCAGGCCCAATCATAGATCACTAGTCCTAACCCATTGGCTATGTGCACCTGGAACCCATTGGCCCTAACTCATCAAAATGGGCTATTGATGAATAAGTAGAAATAGCAATGGTTTTAAATAAAACCGTCACTAAAAATATTAACCATTCTTTAGTATTGCCACGGTTTTTTACATTAATGGTTGCTATAAAATTCTTATAGCAACGGTTAGGGTCAAAAACCAATGCTGTAGAATGGTTGTCAAAAAATATTACCACTTCTAAAACTGCTGTTGTATTAAAAGTTTATTTCTCATTTGATATTTTGATGAATACCATTACAAAAAAAATTAATTTCACCTGTTCCTGTATGATAAAACTTGTACAAATTTATTCAAAATATTCATAGTAGACTTTATTCAATACACACTTTTAATAAATTTTTTTCATCACCAAAAAAGAAAAGAAAATTAACAAAATTGTTCTCATTGCATCTGCACAGTTGATTATATGCACGTACATCACACTCAAAACCTTTGTTTTGGATCATAAACTTCGACCTGTCATGTTTAAGAAAAATTAATGCATAAGGATTGATGTCAAATAATTAGATATATAAATTAAATAATGTAAGACTTTTATATGCATTATACATTACCACCTCTAGGGGCTCTGGTTTTGCCTAAAAAATCCGGATTTTCTGCTCTTTCCAAGTTACTTAACTGATAACAAAAGGTAAGCACTTTCAATGGACTTTCCCTTTACCATATGAGGAAAAAGATTCAATGGATTTTCAATGGACTTAACTGTTTTTGTTTTTTCCAATTTTCTGTTAAGGTTAGATGAAAAAGATTCAGTTGCCAATACAGTAACCATATGAGGAATTCATAAACTGAATACCTATTGTTTTGTCCAAACCGGAGAAACAGGATTAGCTGAGCACTATATTCATTGCACTCAGGGATTAAAAATAGTCAAATGGTAGTATCCAAAACTGAATACCTAGGAGTAATATTATGTGGTATGTCTAGTTAAATATTTTCTCTAAAGTCAAAAGAAGAGTGCTGTACCTCACCATAATTCCTCACTAAGCCCTTATGAAATCTAAAAGGGTGGATTTATATGTTCCATAATGGGTCAGATTCCGGTCCATTAGATATTTTCTTTCTTTTAGTTAGATATTTTCTTTATTTTTGTTATTTATTTAGCTTGCGCTCGGTAGCATTGCTGTTTCTATCTGAAACGATTTAATATCAATAAAAATAGGTGAAAATATGTATTATTACATCATTAATCAAAGTCACTTCTCAGCTAGAAAAATGGATGTGTGGGATTATAGTTGACTGTTTATGGTTAAAATGTTTCAGGTAGAAACAACAATGTACCAAACACAATTTTAATTAATGACAGTATTATATTTTTCTAATTAATTGAAATTATGAAAAAGGACTATATATTAACTAATGATAGTCATGGTTATCTAGGGGCTTTGGAAGGAGGGTTTAAGCACAAAGCGCCCAGTGCTTGAACCCACATCATTACTCTTGGTAGCCCAAGACTTTACAATAGCACCAAGAGATGGTCCCTAGTGTCTTCAACCCATTGTTGGCCCGGCCGAATCAGGGTCATATTCTCAATTTGGATCAACTTCTAACTGTGTTATACAAAACCATTGATTTGTTCAACAATTTATCACTTTGGACAGTTGAACCATTGACCCATTTAATTTGTAATCTTCTATAATAATGTCATAGACTCAAAAGGTTAACTTCTCATAAGGAAGCTGAAAATTTCAGGGAAAGTCATATATGGATTACAACTACTATATTATCAAAACTAGGAGAAAGAAGATCACAAAGGGGATCCCAGTGCCCCTTTTTTCTTGGGTATCTTCCAAAGATATTGAGTGGACAGTTGGTTGCTGTGTCCTACTATGAATTGGTACTGGGATTAGGATACCCTTAAAAGAGTCGTACACAAACCCAATCAATTAAAGGGCAAAGAATTTCTTTCCTAAGCTTAGAAGTAAAAGGATCTATTAACAGCCCATGTTAGAATATGGACAACAAGATAAAGCACAGGCCATTCCATGTTATCATGGACTGATGGATCTTACTCACGTTGGTAATAAATATGTCAAAAGATGTGATAGTTATGGGCAATGATTTAAGGGTTTTGTTTCAAATAACTCTTTATATAAAAGTCCTCTGTGCCAAGCATAGTTGGATTTAGAGTGAAAAGAGAGGAGATCTCATGGGAGAAGATGATACAACATAACTATGTCATCATAAAAACATACAAAATGTTCATGATTTCCATCAATACTCTGATTTCTTTCAATCCTAATAACTAATAATACCCATTCCAACCTCATGTTTTATTGATTGGCCCCACCAAAAAATTAAACCAAAGATTTTAAAGTAGATCAGATGGCTCCGTTTGGAAAAGAGCTCTTTGCCACACTCTTCATGCTTTACCAAAAAGGCCAGTGAATGGCATGTGAACCAAACCAAGAAGCATCCAGCTGATGGAACTGGGAAGAGGCGGCTTCAATGCATCGTAAGCCATGGGTGATATAAAAGAATAAAGGGGGATAAGATAGTTCTACATAGAGAGGTGATATTAAGTTGCAGCTGAAAGGTAAAATAAAAGGTTAAACAAGTAAAAGGTAATCTTGATATTCATCTTTTGGGCTAAGGCTTCCCACATTAAATGCATAAAACCATATCATATACATAAAAATAATAATAGTCAGTGGGTGTGTCTTCCACATGGAAAAGTGGTTTGGAGCACATACAGTGCAAATACATACAAAATAACATTGGAATTTATACTTCTGTTTCCTTTTAGCAAGAAATTAACAAGTTACTTAACAGGGAAATGGAGGTCAGAGTAGGCTTCAGGAAGTTTGGCCCGTCCTTTTTTAGCAATGATAATCTGGACTCTGATGATGCCATGTATGTTCAGAATCCTTCAACTGTTGATACTACTAAAGAACCATTGGAAAATGGATTTAATTCAGCCCAAATGGGCATGAATTCACAATTAGTGAATGGACAAGGTGATGGTATGATTTCACAATTATTGAATGTACAAGATAATGGCATGAATTCACAATTATTGAATGACCCACCAATTGATCAAGAACCATGTGTTTGGGGACCACTATTTCTGAACTTCCAAGCCCTAGATTTTTATTTATCCAACCAACTACTATCCTCAATTTCTCTTCCATCATTATGTTTCTGCAATGTAGCAACTTTCCAATCTTGATCCATGTAGTATGGCTAGCAGTTCAGCATTTATTTTAGTTGTTTCTTTGTCAATGGACATCCAAAGCCCTAGATTTTTATTTATCCAACCAACTACTACCCTTAATTTCTCTTCCATCATTATGTTTCTGCAATGTAGCAACTTTCCAATCTTGATCCATGTAGTATGTCTGAATACAGGTTTGAAAAGACATTGTTGGGCAGGGTTTGTAAAAGATTAGCCATTATGACATGGCTGAGGTTTTTTTAGACCTCACTAGGTCATATTAAGTTAGAGGCTGAGGTTTTTTTTTAGGGTTGTGAACGGATTGGGTTTGGGTAGCTAGAAAATCAGAATTTACTAGGCAAGAAATATTAAGGATTCGGAACGAATCAGAAGGTCTGTAATTTTAGATCTAAAACCAATTGATTGGTTCTTAGACTTGAATAATTAAATCAGCAAATAGTTGTTTTCTGATTTAGAAAGGTAGAAAAGAAAGAGAAAGAAGGGTCACAAATAGAAGAGGAAGGGAGAGAGGAAGAGAAGTAGGAAAGAAAGGGTTCGGCCGAAATTATGTTTCTAGCCACCCACTAAGATGTATTTATATTGTAATCTATTACAATGACTAATTACCATAATACCCTTACTTAAAACAAATGAAAGAAAGACAAACAAGGCCCGACCGACCTAATTATTCTAAATAAAAAATAAAATAAACAGCAGGTATAAAATGTGGGTTTGGAACCCCACAAACACTAACAACTTATCAGCTATCTCTACACTCCCCCTCAAGTTGGGAGTAGATATTTGTCATACTCAACTTGCGTAAATCTGTCTCCAACTTGAATTTTGTGACTATTTTAGTAAAGAGATCAGCTAGCTGCATGTCAGAGGTAACATAGGGAAGACACGCTTCTTGAGATGCAATACACTCTCGGATAAAATGTTTGTCCACCCCGATATATTTAGTCCTGTTATGCTGTATTGGGTTATGGGCAATGTTAATTGCTGTTTGATTATCACAATACAATATCAAAGGTTTCTCATAGTCAATTTCAAATTCATCCAACAAAGATTTTAGCCATAACACTTATATAACACCATTGACCATGGACCTGTATTCAGCTTCAGCACTGGAGCGAGCAACAACATTTTGTTTCTTGCTTCTCCAAGAAACAAGGTTTCCCCCTATAAATGCACAATACCCCGAGGTAGATCTTCTATCATCAATATATCCAGCCCAATCAACATTTGTATACACTTCTATTTCATGTGTTCTTTGTTCTTGAAAAGTATGCCTCTCCCTGGGCATCTCTTCAAGTAAGCAAGTATCCTTTCCACCGCAAGAAGGTGAGTGGTCTTAGGAGAATGTATGTACTAACTAACAACACTGACAACATATGAAATGCCTAGTTGTGTTAGGCAGAGATAAAGAATTTTCCCAACCAACTTTTGATACATAGCCCTATCCTCAAGAGGTTCCCCACCTTCTACACTTATTTTATGGTTCAACTCAATGGGTGTGTCAGTAGGCTTTACTCCTAACTTTCCAGTTTCTTCCAATAAGTCAAGGACATACTTTCTTTGAGAGATGAAGATGCCATGCTTACTTCAAATTCTTTGTGAAGATTATGCTTAAGAGCATCTATCTCATTAATATCACTTCCAGTCACCACAATATCATCCTCATAGACAACAAGTAAGGTCAAAGAAAAGTCGTGTTCTTAAAGAAGAGAGTGTGATCTGATTGAGCCTACATGTAGTTGAACTTTTCTAATGCCAATCTAAACCTGTCAAACCAACCTCTTGGAGACTGTTTTAGCCCATACAAAGCCTTCTTTAGTCGACAAACTTTCTTTCCTGCTTCGGTATTGTAAAAACCGAGAGGTAACTCCTTGTACACCTCCTCCTGTAAATCTCCGTTTAGAGAAGCATTCTTGACGTCCATTTGAAAAAGTGGCCATGGGAAGTTCGCTGCTATAGATAGTATGATTCTAATTGTGTTCATCTTTGCAACTGGTGCAAAGGTTTCCATATAGTCTATGCCATAAGTTTGCGTGAAGCCCTTTGCAACCAATCTGGCTTTGTATCTCTCTACAGAGCCATCAATATTATATTTTACTGTAAACACCCATCTGCATCCAACATGTTTCTTCCTCTCAAACTGTTCAACTAGTTCCCAAGTGTTGTTTTTAATAAGTGCATCCATCTCTATTTGCACTGCTTCCTTCCATTCAGGTATCAGAAGAGCCTCTTGCACTGTTCTGCGTATACGAATGGTAGCAATAGATGCTGAAAATGATCTATAGGATTCTGAGAGACGACCATAAGAAAGAAACTGGGAGATACAATAAGCAGTGGATAAAGTACAACGATGCTTTTCTTTATGAATTGCAATTGGGAGATCAAGGTCATCTAAACGAAGGGACTGAGGCTCAACAGTGTTAGGTGAAGTATCTGCAATAGTGGGCTCAACAATGGGTGTAATGTCTGGATCTGAAACTGTAGGAGGTGTTGGGATCGGCCTGGATAGCTATGAACGAGAACCAACCTGCCTTCATCATTCTCGGTGATACACTCTCAACTCCCTACATTTTTGACAACCCTCTTCACGACACTCCCCCTAAAAAATTAGGATAGGTAATGGAACTTCTGGGGCCGAAATCCCTTCCTCACGACTCTCCTCAAGGAGAGGCCCTATGATAGTAGGGCATATCCTCAAAAAAAGGTGACATCCAACACATAACACTTTCCCGAAATAGGATCATAACAGCAATACCCCTTTTGATTTTGTGCATACCCAAGGAAAATACATTTAGCAGCTTTGGGATCAAATTTGGAGCGATGAGGTCCTAGGATTTGAACAAAGCAAGTACACCCAAAGGTTTTAAGGGAAATAGTGAACAAGTCCTTGTTTGGACACAGAAGGTTGAATGGTGTTTTCATGTCCAAAACCCGTGAGGGAATTCGGTTAATAAGGTAAACAGTAGTACGGATTGCATCCCCCCAAAAGTGTATAGGAACATTAGAGTTGAGAATAATGCTTCTGGCTACTTTCAAAATATGTCTATTTTTTCTCTCAGCAACCCCATTCTGCTGAGGTGTACGGGGATAAGTGCTCTGATGAATAACTCCATGGTCTAGAAGATATGATGCTAGGGGTTTTGAAAATACTCCTTGGCATTATCAGATCTGAAAATTTTGATATTGATCTCAAATTGGGTCAATACCATCTGATGGAAAGCTTGGATCAATTAAGGAACCTCATATCGAGAGTGCATGAGGTATATCCACGAGAAACGGGTATAATCATCAACAAATAACAAGAAGTATCTGTACCCCCCATGGTAGGAGTATGATATGGCCCCCAAACATCAGTATGCACAATTTCAAATGGAATATTGCTTCTTTTATTGCTTAAAGAATAAGTTGACCTACATTGTTTTGCAAGTTCGTAGCTTTCACACTTCAAACTAGACACTTGGACTGACTTAAACAAACTTGGAAACAGACTCTTCAAAGACCCAAAGGACAAATGACCTAAATTGTTATGCCAAAGCATAATTTGACCCAAAGAGTGAGAAACAAACAATCTCCCAACTTCACTATCCTTCCCCTGTGGATGCTCAAGCAGGTAAACTCCATTCGTCTCACAGCCAATCCCAATCATGTTCCTCGTTTCCAGATCCTGAAAGAAACAACGATTAGGAAAAAAAGTCACTGAATAGTTTTGATTCTTAGTAATACTACTAACTGAAAGCAAGTTAGCACTAATCTTAGGGGCATGCAAAACTGAGGACAAGGAGATGGCATCCGATAGCCTATTGTCTCCCTTGCTAGAAATAGGAACAAGAGAGCCATCAGCAATAGACACTTTGTCTTTGCCTGAGATAAATAGTAGGTGGTAAATAAGGTGGATAAACTAGTCATATGGTCAGAAGCACTTGAATCTATTACCCATAAGGGTCTAGTATTGCCTGGGGTTGAAGTGTGATATGCTGTAGCTCTTATACCCGAGGAAACAAAAGCTGAAGTAGGAATGGCAGGAGTAACAGTTGAAGACTGTGATGATGACCCGGAAATACCAGCTTCATTCCCCAATTGTGTCAAGGCAGCCCAGACAGCAGCTAAGGCATCTAGAGATGTGGTTCTTGTATTGGAAGATGATGCACTGTTAGTGTTGGCTACCATATTAGCACTTCCTTTCTTATTTCTGAATCTAGTTGGAACAAGATGGGGATGCAACTTCCAACAAGTATCCCTAGTATGCTTGGGCTTCTTACAATGATCACAAAACATCTCCCTTTTATCTTCCTTCTTTATTTTCTTTTCCTGATCTTTACCAAATTTCTGTTTTGTTGCTGCTAGGGCTGATTCCATGGGTTGAACTTGTAACATCACTTTTCTTCTACTCTCTTCCTTGTGCACTAGTGAATAAGCCTGAGACAAGGTCACACTATCCTTTGTAAGAAGTTGTCTTACTATGTCAAATTCTGAATTCAGACCTGCTAGGAATTCAAAAACTCTGTTTGTCAACCAGCTTGCTATAGGTAGTCGCATCTCTCTGACTCTCCCATTCAATGGTTTCCAAAGGGTCAATCTCTCTGACTCTCTGACTCTCCCCCTGCTTGAGATTTTTCACTTCACACTTCAGTTCAAAAGCCCTAGCAACATTAAGAGGTTGGGAGTAGGTCTCTTTCATATTATCCCAGATTTCCTTAGCCGTTTTGGCCCATAAATAATTTCGGATAATGTGGGGTTGCATTGAATTACAGAGCCATGTCATCACCAAATAGTTCTCTTGAACCCAGTTGGCAAGTGATGTGTCTTCGTTTACTTTATATCCCCCATTACATAGCCTAATTTACCTCCACCCCCAATTGCCATCATGGCTGATTGTGCCCACTCCAAGTAATTTGTTCTATCGAACCTAACAGTTGTAATTTGAAAAGAACTTTCAGTCATACCTCTAGCCCCTAAAAAATTTTCCCTGGAGTCTTCAATTCACTTCCAACTTTCTCTATTTTAAAGAGGATGTTAACAATCACTACTAGAAATCAATTTCAGATTATTGGTAACTCCCAAGAAACACTCCTCAGTCGACAAGAACACCCAGGAGCCAAAAAACCAGATTACTGTAGCTACTCAAGAACCAGTCACAGTCATAGAAAAAATGGGAGCAATAGTTGACCATGGGATTTCACAAAAAAACTTAGAAAAACTAGCAGATATATCAGAAAACTGCTGAATTAAGGTCGATCTCTGTCAGAAAACTAACAGCAATAATTGACTTAAATCAGAACTCTCAAAAAAAAAACTTCAGATTAAGCCCTAATCTTTGACTTACTTGACTTCTCTGACTCTTCCTGGTCACCGGGCACTCTCCAAAGGTCGTGTAACCCCTTGGGCACAATTCGAATTTCTAATGATCCTCCAAGAATCAGGCAAAGATGCAATACTTCAGATTCAATAACTTCTCATGCTGCCGATTGGATTAGGCTCACATGAGAGCCCTAAACTGCTCTAGTCTTGGCTCTGATACCAACTTGAATAAATTAAACCAGCAAATAGTTGTTTTCTGATTTAAAAAGGTAGAAAAGAAAGAGAAAGAAGGGTCACGAATAGAAGAGGAAGGAAGAGAGGAAGAGAAGTAGGAAAGAAAGGGTTTGGCTGAAATTATGTTTCTAGTAGCCCACTAAGATGTATTTATATTGTAATCTATTACAATGACTAATTACCATAATACCCTTACTTAAAACAAATGATAGAAAGAGAAACAAGGCCCAACTGGCCTAATTATTCTAAATAAAAAATAAAATAAACAGCAGGTATAAAATGTGGGCCTAATTATCAGCTATCTCTGCTGAGTAATCGAATTTGATCCAATGGACTCGGTTATAATAAACCTGTTGAAAATATTATACATTTAATATATATGGCTCAGGTTGGATCAGAACTTTAATGCATGTTTTAGCCTTAAACACTGAGATTACTTTAATGCATGTTAGTCATAGGATTTGAATCTTTCCTAATATATCAATATACTTTGAATTCTTTTAGTAGAAGTAAAGTATCCTTTCATTCAGTTCTGTTGACTTTTACTTAGACTCAAACCCGCCTTGTCTTTATTGTCAGCCCAAGGTTTAAGATTTAAGAACTTATTTTAATTCTTCTAGAGTTTCCAATAACCTATTAAACACTAACCCTGAAATTATTTTCTACTTTTCTTTTGATAATCTTTGAAATTCCTATTAAATATTCATCTAAATAAAGTAAAAAGAAGAAAAAATATAGAAAAAAATAAACAAAATTTAGGCTCTCAGCACACACCATATGAAAAGAGTTTAATAGCATACACCATTTATCAATGCAGACCCAATTAGAATTAGTAGTAAATAGTCAGGAGATTTCTATTTATTTTTCAATCCAAAACCATCTAACACCATCAAAATAAACAAGCAAAGCAATCAAACTTTCATTTTCTATTTACAGTAATAACTAAGAAAATTATCATCTAAGCCTTGCCCCAACTATATGGGGTTTGGCTACATGAATCTCGTTTTGCCATTCTGTTTTGTTAAGTGCAATATCTGTTCTGTCTGCAGTTCTGCTAACAGCATCTTAATTCTTAAGTTGTTGTTTTGAAACCCAGAAAACCTGATCTTTGTGTATATGAACCTACAAGACAATGATATGCTGATCACTTGATTGTAAATGTCCCTGAAAGTATGAAACCTAGGTTTAAAATACCAAAATATCAGGCCCTACAATGCAGATTCCAGACTTCTTTTTTTATCATTATGACAGTGGTAGTTACAATTTCTACTATTCTAGTGAAATTTATCACTAAGATATAAATATTATTAATGGCCAAACCCAAAAGTAACTGAAAACATTCTCTAAAAATGAAATATAACTGTAACCAACAAATTATTTTCCTGCTTTTCTTTTCATGATTTACTTTCCTGGTTTCTAGGTAACAATATGGCATAATGATACCAGACATTTATAGTTCTAAATCTGGTTTCCAGGTAACAATATTACTGTAACCAGCCACATTGTCTTTGTTAACTCTTCATTTGCTTAATGTCATGGGTATGGGTCGGCTACCTAACTATCGACTGGACTACCAAGCTAATCTTGTTGAGGTCAGGTCAGCTCAGGCACCAAATAACCACAACCTAAACTGCATAAATTTTGAATTACCTAGAAAGATTCATGTTGAAGCATACATCTCATAAGCACAAAAGGCTTATGAGATGATGAGTTGTTAGCTCCCTCCAAGGTTTAGCTTTTGATGGGGAAAGCAAATGAAATGTCTCACATCTGGGCTCAAATTTTGGATGCAGATAAATTGAAAGAAACAAGGAAATATATTTTTATCAATAACATAAGTTGTGTTCAATCAGGAGAAAACTGCCTGCTACCGAAAAGTCTGATAGAAATAAGGAAATATTTACCCCACCATTCATAATCCCAAAAAAACAGTTAGAAAATGATAATTCACAAATAGGTCAGGAAGATAGACTAAACACTTCTCAGACTACTAAACATAGTAGTTCTATCATTCAAGTATATCTTATAAAAACACTTGTGCAAGTTGAACACTCCGGTTCAACAAGAATTTTCTTTCCTACCATATGCTAGAAATATTGTTATCATGCATTCCATATAACCTATTTCATTTGTTCCAAACTTCGCATTTAACCAATCAAAGCTACAATAAATATGACAGAAAAACAGAATACTTGATAAAAGCTACAACAGGTATGAGTGAAAAAGAGAGCATCCGACACATGCTCTAGGCCCTAAACCTTGGCTAAGCTAAATACGAGAATTGAACATATAGATACGGACAAAATATTCGGTTGCTATATGTGATTTTTAGCAACCGTTTTTTTTTGTCCATTGCTGGAAAAACCGTGGCTAAAGATTATTTTTCTTGTAGTGTTTGTCTATTTGGGGTGATCTTTATATTAGTTTGGGGTAACTTTTCAAGTTGTATGTGTAAAATATAATTATACATTGTTTTATTGATAAAATGGGTAAATGTATGATACCAATAAGCCCAAAGTTAAAAAAGACCGCTTGAAAGTTGAAACCATTTGGTACGTCCAGTTTAGCTTACCCTTATGTATAACTATTTTGGTACATAAGCATAAGCTGTTTTCCATTGGCTTTTGGCTTCTGCTCATTCGTTATGTTTTAAGGTTAGATTATGATACCAGACAGACATTAGTTATACCAGAAAAAGTTACGACCAATCAACCGGTATCAAAAAAGAGGTGATCAATCAGGTGGTGTTCATCAAAATTCATAGGGTGCTTTGGTTCATCAAAATTCACGGGATGCTTTGATTGGTCAAAACTCTCCCAATGCCATGCCTTTTTGATATCATACATTTTCCTTAAATTTTGAAAACTATTAACACCCTTAATGACATTACATGTCTAAATTAACCCCCGATTATTTGTTAGTACTTCAAAATGACTAAGGTGGTGTTTGATAAATCTGAAATTTCAGATTTAAAAAGTTAAAAAGATATTTTTTGTCTGAAATCTGAAAAGAAGCATATGTGCTTTTCTACTTTTTAGAGGCTCTAAATCTATAAGTTTGTTTGTGTTGGATCAACCTTTTACCATCTGAAATTTACTAATTTTACTATTTTACCCCTAGAACATACTATTTGGAAATGTTGAGTTCAATTTGCATTATCTCATAAAAAATAATTTTCAACTTCAAAATAATATTGAAACAATACAAATAAAAAATAATAAATTAATAATTAATAATTACTAATTAATAAATGAAACGATTAAACTTAAAATAAAATAATTAATGACTATAAAATTATTAAAATAATAATTTACACAAATAAAAATTAAAATATTTTTTAAAAATTAATGAAATAATTAAAAATTACTAGTTATTGAGGATAACAATATTGCCACATCATCAGAGAATGATGTACCAACAGATAAGCGATGAACTTGTGATAAATTCATCACATATCTCTATCTATTTTGTGATAGATCTCCACTAACTTGATAAACTCTGTCAGATAGAGTTCAGCCTAGATAAACTCTATCTGATAGATCTCAGTGTAATCTAACTTCTTAACTTGAGTATTGTACATAAACTCTAACTCTTGTATCTATAAATATACAAGGTTCGACTGGTTCCACATTGAACTATTCTCATTCAACACAAGTCTCTGCTTTTATTTCTTTAACTTGGTATTAGAGCCTCATTACCATGGCTTTAATCAACAGTTCAACAAAAGGAGGGATCAATAGCCCTGATGTGGCTACTTTTGATGATGTGGCAATATTGTTATCCTCAACACTAGTTAATAAAAATAGATAATTAATTAATTAATTAATAACACAAGTAAAATTAATAAAAAATAATTAATGTTTAATAAAAAATATTAAACTAATTAAAATTAATAACACAAGACAGAGAGAGAGAGAGAACCGTCGCTGCTTGTTCAGGTCACAAAGGGTTCGAATGACCTAATTTTCGAGTTATATGAGGGATAAACCATGTCATTAAAATTTCTTTGAGGTTACTAATGTCCTCTACACACCTTTGAATTACATCTGAGCGCATTAAGGACCCGCCCCACCTCTTACGAATTAAGATCTGAAATTGGATTTCAGATCTAGTAATAAGAGGGTGATGTTACGCGATCTGACTATTCCCTGCTGGAGGATGATTTGGCTTCTAGTCGGACGGCGAGCTAAGTAAATCTGCAGAACAAGATCAGAGAACCCGGGGTGGATAACCCAACGAGGTAGCTCCGATGCTTAAGTTAGTAATCTGGTGCGAGCTGAAGAGCTTTGAGAATGTAGAGAGCTAGAGAGCTAGAGAGCAGAAAAATCACACGTACTTTATGCCATCGGGGTTGGAGTCTTTATATAGTTGAGTAGTCGTGGGGCACACGAAAGAGTTCTGGGATATCCAGGATGTGGAGATGGAGTTCGCTCCGCTTCCGAAGGAACAACATACAGAAGGCTTATCTTGTTTCGCCTCCGATTCCGGCAGAGTCAGGATGAGTCCTTATCATGATCTCGGAAAAATCAGGGTTTGTTAACTCATTGTGATCTCAAGGGATTCGGGATTTGTTGGAGAGACCTCTAGAGTTGGTTACGCGAGAGTCAGTTACGTGGCACTTCGAGTTGCTGGTTCCGAACTGGTACTTCGGTCTTTTGGTTTCGAACTGGCTTGGATACCGAGGTGCCTCAATGCCGAGGTGAGACTTGCGATGTGGTGGCCCTGCTCCGAGGTGAGCCTTGGGCCGAGGTGACTGAATACGCGAGCTCAATTGTTGCGATTTGAGCTTGTCGGGCTGAGTTGTCATCTCTTGGTCAGGTCGTGTTCACGTGTCCCCTTTTTACTAGGTCGGGCCAAATCACCCTTCATCAATTGCCCCCCACTCCCTGAGCCAGGGGTCCCGACCCGGTGCGGGGAGTTCATGACAAATCCAGGTGGATTTGGCACGAGGTCCAAGTGGCTTGTTGGACGAATCGTTGGTCGGACCTGTTCGGTCGGCCGACTCAACCAGGAGTAACCCAGGTCGTGTCTAGTCTATGCGCAAACGTCACACGATCTATAAACTCCACGGATGTCAAAACACGCGCTAAACCGATTTCAACCTCGGGGGTCACGCAACCGGTTTTCCTAGGAGCTGTTGGATCACTTTGATCTCGACCGTTGATTCTCGGACACAGAGGCTATAAATAGGGGGCTCGAGACTCATTTGCTTTGCCACAAATTCGCTAGCCTTCGGTTTGAGGTCGTGCTCAAATCCCTTAGCTCGGTGTGTCTTCAGTTCGGTGTTCTTTCGAGATCATCTTCCTTTCCTTGGTCTTTCCTTTGGTGAGTTTTCCCTATCTCTCTTTTTTGATTCTATGTTCTTTCCATGTCTAGCTTTAGTTTCGATAGTCTTTTAGACGGGAGCGGTGGATCCGCTGGGGCCGAGGTAGGTACCTCGGCTTAGGTCGTAGATCGCCATACCGAAGATGTTACTTCGGGTCAAGATGCGGTCCGCGATCCTCCTAAGGTGGAATCACCCCGGGGGGAGAGAGTGGCCTCGGGTGATCTGGCATCCACCTCGCATCGAGGTCGGCAGCCAGATAACTTTGTCCCATCAACAATGATGGCGGACAGACTCCTATCCCTAGAAGCTCCGTATAGGCTTCCGAACAACATTGTCTACAGTATTCCCCTAGGTAATTTTCCTTGGGAGCACGGTCACGACGAAATCGTGATCTTTGAGGAACAGCTTGTAGCTGGTCTTCATCTTCCACTTCACCCCTTAATAATCGAGGTCATAAAGCTTTTCAACATTACCATTGACCAGCTGCACCCAAACTCCATTCGTAATGTAGTAGGAACCATCTCTCTTTTCCACGACTATAACCTTCCCCTCGACCTTGACATCTTCTCCTTCATTCTTTCCATAAAGAACTCATCCTGTGTTCTACCCGAACACAGGCAAACTTTCTACCTTTCCCCACGTCCAGGCTACAAACACTTGCACGAGCTCCCAAACAAGGTCCCAACCTGGAAAATGTGTTACTTTATGGTTCGCAACACTGAGGGGTGGCCTTTCTCGACTCACTAGAGGGTGGCCATCCAAGACCCCAGTGTCAGGTTGGACCTGAAGACAAGGGAAGCGCTCCGATCTTGGGCGGAGCTCGGTCTGAAGTTCATGGACTACGTGACCGAGGACAAGCTCGTGCAGGCCGGTCTGAGTCCTGGTAGGTTGTCATTTGTTGTATTTCCTTTGCTTTATCTTGGTATTGTTTCTAACTGTGCTTTGGTTGCAGTTATCATGGACATCCTCGCGATCGAGCTTTTTGGAAGTATGAAGAAGGGGAAGAAGAAGCGAGCTTCGAAAAGAGCTCGCGTTGAGTCTCCACAGGCTGCCGTTCCAGAGCCCGAGCAGCCCTCATCCGCCGAGCAACCTCCCATGATCGACCTGGTCGAGGAGGAATCCGAGAAGCTCTCCCCACCCCGCGTGCCCGAGGAGGCAATGTCTTCGAAGCCTGCCCCTGCAGCTGTCGCTTCTTCAGGCAGCGATCAAGCAACTCGAAGCATTTTGACTCCGAAATACAGCCTTCTCAAGAGCCAAAGCGCAGTATACGCCGAGGAGGTTGCTAGCTAGGCCAAACTGCCAGTCACTCAGCTCGGAGCACGACCGGCTACCCATTGTATGGTGGTAGGTTTTCTAACTTAACTTCTTCGATTTTGTACTTGGCTTCTCTTGTGCCAACTCTTGTTCTCTTCTCTTGGCAGGTGAACTCCGCTATCCATGCCCTGACTTACCAGTCCGAGGTGCATCTGAAGTGGGCTCTTGCAGCTGAATCTTCTTGCTGCGAGGCTCACACCGAGCTAAACTTGGCTCACAATGAAGTTAACCAGTTGAAGAAGGTTGCGCGGGCTAAGAAGGAGTTGATCATGCCGCTGATGTCCGAGAAGGAGGAACTCACAGAGCAGAAAGCAGCGCTGAAGAGGGAGGTGGAGAACCTCGAGGCCCACGTAAAGGAGCTGACTGAGATACTCCTTCAGGTAGTGGAGGAGGCCAAGGTCAAGGCCATCGAGGAATACAAGGCCTCGGAGGAGTACCGGCGGGAGATTATCAAAGTGGGAACCGCAAGCTACCGCAAAGGCTTCACGCTCAATAGGTGGTTGACCTGACACGAGTTCCCTCAGCTCGATCCCAGTACCATTACCACCTCGAGGATTGCGAAGGAAATGGCCGCCGAAGCTGCTAAAGATCTAGACTCCGAAGTAGAAAGCGACAGCGACCTGCTCAACAACGTCGAGGAGACCGGTGCTGATGCGAGCTGTATGGACCCTCTTGCTAAAGCCTCAGATAAGGGTGAGGAGCCCCAAGGCGACTAGAAGTCTCCCAATCTTCTATAGTGTGTTTCCCGGGCCTCCGAGCTCGATTTATAGTGGAAATTTCTCTCTTTTTTTTTGGCTTGTACTCAAAAACTTTTCATCAATGGAATACAAACATTTTGACAATCTTTATGCAAAAGTGTTCCAAGTGTACATGACTCCTGAACTGGCGAACTAAACCAAGTAGGAGTAGAAATGTGTAGGTTACCCCGAACTGTCGAGCTACCGAGCTGGACTACAAGTAGGGATAACCGAAATAAAATTTTTCCAAGTGTAGGTTTCCCCGAACTATCGAGATAACGAGCTAGACTAGGAATAGGGGTAACTTGGTATATTGTACGCCGAGGTGGGCGGACATTGTAAGGTATATACCCGACCTGTCCGTGCACGGGCTACTCGTTTAGGTGTCGGTTGTCCCTTAGAGCCGAGCCGTCAGGCCTGACTTCAAGTGGGATTAACTTGTTGTTATATGTCGAAGAGGGCTAGACATCGTAGGGTTTATACCTGAACTGTCTATGCCTTACGCATGAGGGCTGATTTGCCTATGCCGAAGAGGCGAATAGGACTTGTCTGCCTATGCCGAAGAGGCGACTGGGACTTGTCCACCCATGCAGAAGAGGCGACTGGGACTTGTCCGCCCATGCCGAAGAGGCGACTGGGACTTGTCCGTCCATGCCGAAGAGGCGATTGGGACTTGTCCGCCCATGCCGAAGAGGCGACTGGGACTTATTTGTAGTGCCGAGGTAATTTGTCAGCTCGGAATCATGGCCCTTGGGCTTCTAGGAGTGACTCGCAGTCCTCTCTCCAGTTCGGCGATCACAAGTAGTATCTTCTCAAGTTGCCGACGTTCCACACTCGAGGTACTTACTTCCCTTCCAAGGTCTTGAGCTCGTACGTACCTTCCCCGAATACCCGTCTTACTCAGTACAGACCTTCTCAGTTTGGTCCGAGCTTACCAACACTGGGCTCAGGTACCATAACCTTCCGAAGAACCAGGTCACCAACACGGAAGTGTCGTTTCTTGACCGAAGTGTTATTGTACCGAGCTACTCTCTGTTGGTAAGCTGCAATCTGGAAGTATGCCAG
Organism: Nelumbo nucifera; assembly: GCF_055504915.1. Taxonomy (NCBI): domain Eukaryota; kingdom Viridiplantae; phylum Streptophyta; class Magnoliopsida; order Proteales; family Nelumbonaceae; genus Nelumbo; species Nelumbo nucifera. The sequence goes on from NC_142649.1 coordinate 196,804,917, forward strand.
GTTTCGTACTTCTTCCACTAGGTCTAGGTTGGTACGGAGCTCATCATTATTTGTCTCCTCATCGTAGGCCTCCAAGCGCAGTGTAGGCACCTCGATTTTCTACTAGGATCACCGCTTCCATGCTATAAGTGAGGTTGAAGGGAGTCTCACCTGTGGCGGTCTTGATGGTGGTCCGGTAGGCCCATAGCACACTGGGCAGTTCGTCTACCCATAACCCTTTGGCTTGAGCTAAGCAAGCTTTCAGTCCATGGAGTATTGCTCTGTTGGTGACTTCCGCTTGCCCGTTTGCCTGGGGGTGTGCCACCGAGGTGAAGTTTTGCTGAATTCCCATTTCAACAGACCAATTTTGAAATTTGACATCCTCGAATTACTTTCCGTTGTCAGAGATGAGTATCCAAGGTAGCCCGAAGTGACACACTATGTTCCTCTAGAAGAAGTTTTGTATGTTGTGGGTTGTTATCGTTGTTAGGGGTTCCACTTCCACCCACTTCGTAAACTAGTCTACTGCTACGACCAGGAACCTCCTCCGTCCTGTTGCTGGTGGGAATGGGCCAAGTATGTCGATTCCCCACTATGCGAAGGGCCATGGGCTGGTGAGGTATTTGAGGTTGGCAGCAGGTCGGTGGTGGATGTTGGCATGCCTCTGACACTTGTCGCACTTCTTGACGAGCTCGAGTGCGTCTGCCTTAATCGTGGGCCAGTAATAACCTTGTCGTAATGCCTTTTAAGCTAGAGCCCTACCCCCCAAGTGTCTGCCGCACAAGCCTTCATGGGTATCGTGGAGAACGAGTTCGACCTCTGAGGGTCGCAAGCAGCGCAAGTAGGGGAGCGTGAAAAATCTCCTGTATAGCTATCCGTGTATGATGACGTACTTAGCCGACTGACGCTCTACCCTTCGGGTTGCATTGCGTTCTGCAGGGAGGGTCCCGTGAAGCAGATAACTCGCGAGTGGGTTAATCCAGCTCGACTCTGCTTGTGTTACGGGAGCGACTTCTCCTGCCCCCCCCCGAGAATGCTAGGCCGAGGTAAGTCCTCTATGTACACGGTCCGCATGGTGTTGCTGCTTGTGCTAGCTAACCGGGACAAGGCTTCGGCCTTAGCGTTCTTGGATCTCGGGATCTGCCTAATGAAGTAGGAGATGAAGCCATGCAGTATTTCCCTGACTTTGGCCAAAGAAGCTGCCATGGTGGGGTCGCGGGCTTCATATTCGCCACTGACTTGGTTGACCACGAGCTGAGAATCGCTGCATATGATAAGATGCTTAGCCTTCACTTCCTTTGCTAGAGTGAGCCCGTCGACTAATGCTTCATACTCTGCTTTGTTGTTTGATGCTGCGAACCCGAACTGGAGTGCGCATTCCAGCTTTACCCCGCTTGGACCGTACAGAATTATTCTTGCGCCACTTCCTTGTTGGTTGGACGAGCCGTCAACGTGGAGGATCCAGGGCTCCTCGTCCCAGGTTGGACCTACTCTAACCGGGATTGGTGCCGCACTGGTTGAAGTTTCCTCCATGTGCTCGAGCTCGGCCAGCTCGGGAGTTGCGGTGCTGAACGTACATTCTGCCACGAAATCAGCGAAGGTTGCACCCACCACTAGAGGGAGCGGGGCATTCACCTATGGAGCGTTTTGTGGCACAATCAGTGTTGGGACCCCAGCTGCAGTGGGCGGTATTGTGAACTGATCAATGCACACTGATGGAAATTGAGGTTGCCCCACAGAGATGTTCATTTCACTGCTCTGTCCAGCGTGACTGGAAAATGCCATTGATTTAAAGTGAAAGCTGTTGATTGTGAAGAAGGCTTTTTGATCGTCTTCCCATAGACGACACCAATTGATGTTGCGCGATCTGACTGTTCCCTTCTGGAGGATGATTTGGCTCCCAGTCGGATGACGAGTTAAGTAAATCTACAAAACAAGATCAGAGAAACCGGGGTGGATAACCCGGCGAGGTCGCTCCGATGCTTAAGTTAGTAATCTAGTGCGAGCTGAAGAGCTTTGAGAATGTAGAGAGCTAGAGAGCAGAAAAATCACGCGTACCGTATGCGATTGGGGTTGGAGCCTTTATATAGTTGAGTAGTCGTGGGGCACACGAAAGTGTTCCGGGATGTGGAGATGGAGTTTGCTCTGCTTCCGAAGGAACAACATACAAAAGGCTTATCTCGTTTCGCCTCCGATTCCGGCGAAGTTAGGATGAGTCCTTATCGTGATCCCGGAAAAGTCGGGGTCTGTTAATTCATTGTGATCTCGAGGGATTCGGGATTCGTGGGGGAGACCTCTGGAGTTGGTTATGCGGGAGTCAGTTACGTGGCACTTCGAGTTGTTGGTTCTGAACTAGTACTTCGGTCTTTTAGTTCCGAACTGGCTTGAATACTGAATGTCTTGATGCCGATGTGAGACTTGCGATGTGGTGGCCCTGCTCCGAGGTGAGCCTTGGGCCGAGGCGGCCTTTGTGCCAAGGTGACCGAATATGCGAGCTAAATTGTTGCGAACTGAGCTTGTCAGACTGAGTTGTCATCTCTTAGTCAGGACATGTCCACGTGTCCCCTTTTTACTAGGTCAAACCAAATCACCCTTCATCAGAGGGTATACCAAACGAAGGTATTATTTGAAAAGCAACGTTTTCAGATTAAGACGTCTAAAAGATGCAATCAAACACCATCTAACTATCCCAAATATGTTTGAAACCTAAATTACTTTGATTTTATTTTTTATTTGGTCGTGTCCATTTACAATAAAAATTATCCAGAAGCAAAAGTATTGCTTATGGATAAATTAAGCAATCGGGTTAAGCCATCCCAAACACCACCTAAATAAACCAAGAGGTCAACTATGTTGTAACCAATTAACCAATAACATCAAATTGGTAACCAATCGAGTGGTTATTTATGAAATTGGGGTTTAATTGCTGAAGGCCTTTCTATTATCATGTCTTTTCAGTATCATTCTTGTTTTTATTTCCATAAACCAATAAGAACATTAAACTAGAAAATAGCAATAAAAAAATATAGCTAGCCGTGGTCATAAAAGTTCGATGCATTGTAGGCTTGTAAATCTAAAATTAATAGAACTTGAGAGATTTTAAGATGGCAGAAAGGTTAGGTTGGCCCCAACCCGAGCCCAACCTAACCTGAAGGTTGAGTAGGGTTAGATTAAGCTTGGTGGATCTTAGGTTGGGTTAGGGGTTGAATTCACTAGGTTGGGTTGGGTAGGTTAGGGTTGGAATTCAAAACCCAATTTGCCAAATTTGGTGTTACCCCTACTCCATAACTTGAAGCATCCATTTTATTTCGGAATTAAGAATAGCTAAAAGCCAAATGGAGTTGAGTTTTACCAAAACCTATAAAAAATAGTGTAAAATAACCTAAAGCAAAAAAAAAAATAGCCAATCTTTATTGCCTCAAATCATTCACATGAGGTGAGTATTGAATTTTGAGAACCACATTCAACTAGAAAAACAACACCCCTATTTTCAAATGTTTAGATATTGCTCTTCAACGAAGCATTTTGGAATACAAGAAAAATATGCAGAGCTATAGTGACACTGCTTAACCGTTGCTATTTCCTTAAGTAGTGACGGTTCAAGAATGTCACTAAAAAAACATACAACTCTCCTAATGATATAATTAATAAAGCTTTCTTTCCCCAAATCAGTATAAAAATTAGCATTTTTTTCTAAAAAAAAATATACATTTGTTTTAAATAAAAGAAACTTGCAACTTATAAATTTACTCACAAATTTCTATTAAAAGATTACAATTTTATGAAAAATATAAACTACATTCCTTTTTGTTTTTTTTTTGCTTCATGGGGCTACACAACGGGGTACCATAAAAATTAGCACTTTTCTAAAAAAAATATACATTTGTTTTAAATAAAAGAAACTTGCAGCTTATCATACAATTTTATGAAAAGTATAAATTACATTCCGTTTTTTTTTTTTTTTTTTTTTGCTTCATGGGGCTACACAACGGGGGTACCCTATCCCCTGAACGCCCCAACGGCTAACCCAATGTATACCAATTTCAAAAATGCTTTCATAATATACAATCAACATATAAAATTAGAAATAATGTATATTAAAGTATTAAACCAAGTAACCAATAAAAACAACGATAAACACCAAGCCATCCACTTCCATCAGCCATGGCAAACACCAAGCCATCCAATTTGCAATTATCATCAGCCATGGCAAACAGAAAACAACGCATTTGCATCGGAACTTCAGGCCGGTCCACTTTGGAGTTCTGGTCAAAACATTTAAAGGAAGTCGTTATCATTTGATAGATTAAATAAATGAAACAAAATTTTAATGGGGCAGCCATCACCAATGCAAGAAAGAAAGAAGGAAAGCATAAAAGAAAATGAAAATTTCAGCTTCTTGTTAATATATTAAGGTGTTCAATCAATGTCATAGAATGTCCATCTTGAATCAAGGAGGTGAAGGTATGAACCAATATTAAATAAAACAAGAAGAAAAATAGTCATGAAGGTATGAACCAATATTAAATAAAACCTGGTCTTTGTCCACCTATGCTGCACGTACAACTTCAGCAAAATCATTTCGAAGTGGAGACCTTATCTTGTGCCAACTTCAAGGCAATCGCAGACTCTACACTCCCTGTCTTGTGTTAAAGAAAAAATTGAGGGAAAATAAATACACAAAGGCCTTTCACCGCACCACCTGTCCTCCCAGAAAATGACTTTCTCACATGAGAATGGTATGAAAGAGACAAGGTTCAAAAAGAGGTCCCTCTTGCCTTTTAATTTATAAATGTATCTACGGTCTAGAATTGCCTTAGAAGTTAGAACCCATTCCCCAAACCCAAGCCCCAAGACCCTGTTAGAGATGACAATTTGACCTATTCCCGTCCCGCCCCGATCAAGACAGGTTTTTTTTACCACTGATTGGAGTTCAGGGCGGGTTTGGGGAAACCTGAAACTCAGGGATGGGGTGGGGACAGTATTTGTCCACCCTGCCCAGACTATATTTTATTACATTAAATATATATATAATTATATGCTAATATATATTATATTATATTATATTATATTATTATATATTATATTATACTATATTATATTACATAATATAAATAGTTCTACTTAAGTTTCAAAAAATAAAAAATAAATTAATAAGTATACAAGTAAGAATGGCCGGGGTGGAGCAAGGCAAAGTCGAGAATCCCGGGGACGGGATTAGGATTTTTAACCCTATCAGAATTCAGGGCAGGGAATTTGAATGGGGTCGGGTACTGGGTTAGGATTTTTAACCCCATCAGAATTCAGGGCGGGGAATTTGAATAGGGGTCGGGTACGGGGCAGGAAAAACCTGGCCCTGCACCACCCCATTGCCATTCCTAGACCCTGGTAAAGGCAAATTCAGGGCAATCATAGAGATATAAAACCTGATAGAAGTTTATAACTAATGTCATATAATACAATATTTGGTGAAAGTATAGGGTGGAAATTAATAATGATATTTTTTGCCTATTTACTGACTTATTGATAAACAATGGATGTTTGGCAATGTTTCTTGGGTTGTGTGCCACAATATTCATGTTTGATATGTTAGGCTTCTTATCCTTTTATATAGTGCAGCAGTACATGAGCCACTTAATGGATGTTACTGGTTTCACTCCAAAATTGTCATGGATATGATGGATTCTATTTTTAAGTTTGAACCAGAATAGATATATTAAATTTTTATAATTGCCATTCCCATCCATGGTCGAAATCTGTTGGTATAGGAGGTACCAGGTATCTAATGATGATTCAAGTCCAGCAATCAGTTATCATATACTAGAAATGAGACCATTAAAGATTTCCAAAGCATCCAGAATTCCAAGTACGAGTATTTCTATCACTATAATAATGTCTAGGTTCTCACAGTTCCAGGAGTTAGCATGCTTTTTATTGATTTATGATCCTTCTTTTCGTCTCACACAAGTGGTCTCAGCTTTGAAGCTCTCAGAACTTGCCAGATCAATGAAGTTCAGCATATACAAGTAAAATAAAAAAAGGCATAAGAACTCAATAACCACATCTGCATATTTGATGTCATCAGCAACAAAAATGATTGTCAAACCACAGGCAAAGAAATATAGATCCAAAAGCAATCTCCAATTAGGTAACTAGAAGGGAAGTTTCAGCAATATAGCAAATCAAAAACTGAGACAAAGGGTAGGAAGTTTTAGAAAACATAAAAAATTCATCAGTCATGAAGATGAGGAGGTAACATCAAAGCTTAAATCACCTGAATCATCATATGCTCAAGTACGATTCCACATTATTTATTCACCTTTGGAATCTCATCTTCAGTAGATAACAGTATAGTTGGGAGAAGGCTTAGTGAGTTGAGTTGAGTAGGTAATGTTATGCCATGATCAACTTCCAGACAACATCAAGTATAACAATGACAATTCCATTTAGTAAAATAAGCTATTTACAGACTAGTAAAAGAAGCTATCTATAGTAGTGGCTGTTCCATGTGCCCCAAATACAGATTTTAGGACTGCATTCCTACTTATAAAAATGTAATTTATAATGCATCGAAGAGAAATTTGGTGAAGGGATCACCAATAGACCTGTTCATGGGCCGGCTCGGGCCGGGCTTTCATTCTTTATTAACAGAATTTTCTAAGGCCCGAGTCTGAGCCTGGCCCTAAGAAAAAGCCCGAAGCCCAGGCCTGGGCCCAAAGTCGAAATTTAGCCCATATTGTTAGCGGCTGAATAAAGAGAGAGAGAGATTATAAAGAAAAGAATAAAAAATGTATATATTAAATTATAAATATATATTTTAATAAATATTATATTATTTATATATTTTATAAAATATATAATGCTGAGTTGGGCCGGACCAGGCTCGGGCCGGACTTTTTTGACAAATCCCAAACCCGGCCCAAAACACAATCAGGCTTACTATGTTAGGCCCGAAGTCAGGCCCGCGGGCCTAATTACATGACCAAGCCCGACCGGGGTGCGGGCCAAGCCATCGGGCTACCCGGCCCATGAACAGGTCTAATCACCAAAATGAACGTTGATGATTGCCAGTCCTGACCCATTCAGGGTGGATGGTTCTATTGTGATGGATGAGTATTATTTAGCATAGCCATTTAACGGAGACTTGGGTAGGGAACTTATTGGAGATGAGCTCCTTCCCTTTTACAACCTCCTCTCATGGTCCTTGCCGACTTACAATTACAGCCAATGTGACATGCTAGAAATTGAATGTTTATAGTCTTATGCACCGGTGATAGGCAGGTCATTGCAGCCCAAGGGTCAATTTGTAGAGCCATTGATAGCTACAGTGCATAATTCCGTGCAGTTATCAAGGGTTCGGAAGCTGCTATAGAGTTACAATGCCAATTGGTGCAAGTTTTCTTGAACGCTGAAGTGATAGTAAAGAAGTTAAATCTTCAAGTAATGGACCGAACATGGATTGATCAAGTGCATTTTTGAGCGGATATCACATCTCCAAAGCCAGTTCAGAGACTTAAAATTCATCTATATACCCAGAACTAAGAACATATAAGCTCATGTTTTGGCCTATTATGCTTGTAATTATCATCTTTTGCCGACAGTAAAAACTTATGGTTAATTCTAACTTTTCAAAAGTTAGAATTTTAACTCACATCTTTAGAACAGGGTTAACTGTCTTAGAGGGTCAAATTCATCTAAAGAATTTTATTAATGTTTTAGAATTTTGAAAAGAATATGTAGTTATGCCCATAGTTTTCAAGGTGCCAAGGCGAGGCTAGGCGACGGGGGATGCCTTGTCACCTAGTCGCCTAGGCGTCACCTAGGCAATGGATTTTTTTATGACCCTAGGTACCATAACCATATTTACTTAATAATTATTCATAGTTGTCAAAAGAAAAGTATAGAATTCATGTTAAAGTATAGAAAATCAACATATTCATGAGAAAAAAAAAAGGCAAAGAAAATTAAAAAAAAGTAGGTGCTGAACCCTTATTTAGTATTATTTAGTAGTAGTAATAGTCGTAGAAAATGTGTTGATTAAACAAAATTTTAAGTTTTTCCTTGTTGGTTCAGGTTTTAAAGTCTTTGGGGGTTCAATAGAGCATTTAGCAATGTTTATATTGATTAAACCCTAACAAATAAGAAAATTATAAAAAAAAATTAGTATATAAACACACAAAATAAATATTTTAGTTTAATAGTGTCTATTTTATAATTATAATGTCAAAAAATAAATAATAAAAAAGCATTTTATAATACGTAGTACAAAATTACTTGGCAATTAGGCGAGGGGAGCCTCAAAGGGTGCCTTGTCTTCTAGACGTTGCCTTGACAACTATGATTATGTCACCATTCTTTTAACCTGCTTTTCAGAGGTTAAAAGTTAAAAATTCTCTGATTTATGAATGCAGTCAAACTAGCAAGGCATATATCCTCTAAGCTATGGCACCCCAAACAAAAAGAAATGGTGGAACCAAGACTATAATTATATTATTTTAAAATCACCTTGATGGCTCTAAGATCTCAACATATGATTTAGATTCTAGATGATGAACCTCATAATCATCAATAATCTAAACCGTATGTGGAGATCTCAATTGCATCTGCAAGCTAACCAGAATCTTAATAGTTAAGCTGACTTAAGAATTTTAATCTTCTATCTCCACTGATAATTTATCTTGTAACATAGGGAAAATTTCAGCCCTAAAATCCTTATCATGCATCCAGATAAACCCCTTTCATTTTTTTTTTTCATTTTAAGACTGGATATAGCTGATACATATATAGGGGGCTGAAAAATGTGTTCAGTCAACAAATTCTCCTCCAGGATGGACAGTTTGAATGGCCCCATTATCCTCAACATGGCAAAAATAAGGTAACTTGCACAGAGAACAAAAATACTGATTCAAAACTTGTTTGCTTGAAGCATCATTTTTATGGCCAAAACCATGTATTGAGTACATTGAAACTTGTTTCACTAACCAAACTAGTACTGTTATCTTAAACCTGGAGGTTGACAGATTATGATGATAACATATATATTACTAAAACCTGGGTAAATACATTGCAGAAAAGTTCAAGCTAAAATGGAAGATGTTAAGCTCAAGCCCTAAACAGTAAACAATTGGTTAACATGAATCAAGAGTCAGGACCCACCATCCAAATCATTACTGCATCAACTTCAATCACTGAATAAGGTTACGTTTCTACTAGCTTCAACCATTGAATCGGATTGAGTTTACATCACTAATTGTGCACAACAATTGTTGAATTTCCTCTATTACTAGTATATGAAGCTTTTTACACATCACCCTTACAATCAAAAAATTGGCTAAAAGCAAAGATATGAAGCTTTTTACACACTCCTCCTCTGCCAACCCAACAAATATGGGTTTCCACTCCAAACCTGTACACGAAATGAAATGTCAATATACAAGGCCACTTTAATTAACATTATGCTTTGAACAAATTAAGTTCAAAACATTCTGAAATATTGTATAATTGGCAATTTGGCATTCCATTTGCTTATGTTGGTAGAGCTCTTAAAGATTGGAATCTTATTTTTTCTTTTCTTTTTTCCTTTGGTAAGTATTGCTGGGAACAAAGGCTTCCAAACCATGTTTCACTTTGTCATTGGCAGCTCTGAAGAACTTTCCACTTGCCATTGATTATAGTTAGTAAAGAAATCATGCTTATTGTGCTAATACATCAAAATGGTCTAATCTGAAACCACTACAGAAATCAAAAATATCAAAATAGAAATAAATAACCAAATGTTTGGTTGGGCAGAATCGGAATCCCATTCCCATTCCTAGTGGAATGGCATTCCTCCATTTGAGGGAATGGCCATTCCCTCCCCCTCCCTTGGGAATGAGATCTCATCTCAACTGATTCCAATTTTCATATGAACTAAATAGGCTATTAGATTAGACCATTCTGATTCCAATTCTGATTCTGAAAGCGAACCAAATGGACCCAATATCTTATGTTAATGGTGAGTATGGAAATAGACAGGAGCAAAGCTCTGTCAATAATTTTATAACATGCTGAGTATAAGAAACATAGCATGATCTGAGAAATTGTTCATAAACACCCTCTTTTCTGGATAAAACCAAATTGTCTAAATCAATACAAAGAGAAAAATAAGTATGCACAAAATAGAACAATAGTTATGGTTGCTTAGGCGGATACATCAAATAGATCTATAAATACCTTATACACCTTGATACAAAACCACCATACTTTCCTCAACCATCCTTTTTTTGGAAACTGTCCTGGTTTTGGATCTCTAACATCCTATTTGTACAAGACAACTATCCTAATTTTCTCACTTTTAGACCCCATAGAGTACAAGGAGGTGATATTGTCACCAATGTTATGCCTAAAAGCATAACACACATATATCACACTTTCAAGTGCCGTGTATCAAGAGAACATGCATTTCATACATTAATTGAAGCAGGACCCCCCCCCCCCCCCCATAAAAACTAGTTAAAAGACTAAACTTCAGTGTCAGTAAAAAAGTTGACCTCCAGTAATCACTATCTATATATATTAATTAACTGAAAGCAATATGAAAACATGTAATGAAGCTAATATGAACTGAAAACAATAACAAAAATTCGTAAAATAGGAAAACTCATAAATTATGATTTATCCTTATCATGAACATTGATCATGTCAATACTTCAAATGAAGATTCAATGGCCAATGATCAATACTCAAGCTTTATTAATACTTAATCTGGTTGAATAGCATTAAGTAATGCTAGCAGCTTACCAACCTACACATGTCAAAGAAGAAGATTTTATTTAAAAGTTGCTCAAATTTAAACATGCCTCTTCAAGTATGAGAAATAGAAAATCTTGCATAAAAGTTTAGTAGTTCCTTCCCATTTCAAGTAGCAAAAAACTAGCTCAATCAACGAGCATTTAAAACTAGCATAGAAATAGAAAACTTCAAGATATTAGTATAAGAGAACTTTATTAAAACAAACCCTTATTAAAACTAAATTCAAAAAATTATGTGAATGGATGGCATGATAAAATGCATAGGGATTGTGTTCTACATCTTTTGAAGATTTACTATATACATAAATATATGTTTTGTAAGCATGTCCATAAATATAATTGCTCATGACTTAGCATATATGGCATGCATGCAGGGGAGGAATGTATATAATTCAGATATCTGATAATCTCAGGGATGTGCAATTGGCTTTTATAAGTAATGTTTTTTTTTTTGTTTTTTGCAAAAAAAAATGAAAGACTTGTACTAGGAGGCAATTAGCCATGTAAAAAGTAATCACAATGTTAATGCTCATTAGATTTCTAAAAGCATAGAGATGCACATGTGCTCGAGCCATGGATTACTAAGCATTATATTTCATGCCTCAGGCACCCAGACAGATAAAAAAAATAAAGCCACCAAATGATGATATTTTCCTTTTCTCTTTAAGCTCTCTATATGGTGGTCCTGTATATTGACAGTCTCTTACATTGAGATTTTCCTTTACCTCCAACATAGACATACTCAGAAAGGACCACTACCTAATTTCAGAGATGAAAACAATGTTTTGTTATTGAACATTGATGCTGAAGCTAACAGATGGAGTGATGTTAGAAGAGTGAGGAGAGAGATGATTCACCAGGGTGTCCTAAAGAAACCTGGTTTCAACCAAACTGAATTTGAGCCAAAAAAAATAAATAATACATGAGATGTGTTTATCCAAAACAAAATTGTCACCAATTACTTTTTTCCTATTGTGAAAGGAGAATATTAAGGTGATTCATGAAAACATGTTGTCGTGGATAATTCCTTTTTCTTGAAATAAGTTATTTCTGTCACCTAAAACATTCAAACAAACCAGTCATGGTTAAAAGAAGTGAAATTAAATCAAAATAGAAACAAAGGGGTGAATAAGTAAATAAGAGGAACTTAAACCAAAAGTGAAAAATCTAAACCTAAAATCACTCTTGACTGTTTTTAATTTGGATTAAAGATTAATAAAATTATTAATTAATAAGTATAGAGAAACACTTGCTAATAGAGAGACATAAAAATACTCTCTCTCTTATACTTTAAACCCTAAATAGAAACAATGATTAAGGAACACGACTTACAATTTTATAGCAACTCTAGTACTCCTTTTCTTCACTTGTAAACTGAGTATAACATCCATCCCCTTTTGGTTTTCTTTTTGGTTTTTTTTATTTGGACAGAAAAGAAATTCAATTCACTAAGAACAACAAAGGGGGATACAATAAGCAATGACTAATAGACAAATAACACCAACAAACCACAAACAGAAACACAGGCCAATAAAAAAACCACTGAACTAAAAGAGAGCTAACAAGATCAAGTTTTCTGAAATCATCCATCAAGATATTAGATAACCATAGAGGCACTCCGTCTCTCACTCTCTCACCGAGTTGCTTAAAGAGAGCCCAATGCGTGTTGCTGTTGAGATGCCCTGTTACCCACTCTTTCAGGATGCTTCAGACCCCATCGTCGGCCGCAGCACCACGCCCGATTCCAGTAATGCTGCTGCCCACCACGCCAGTACAGCTCATTGCGATCACCACGGAGTCCCACTGGATTCATCGGTGATCAACAATTGGTTTCGAGGAACCATTCAAAACATACAGCAGTTGATAAACGGGGGGTGGAGGGAGTGGGCTACTGATACTTCCTTATACAAGCAAAATGTCTTCAGAAAGGGGAGTAAGCTTCTGATGTGCTCGATGAGGGTTCGTTCATTTCATCTGATGTTTCCATGGTTCCTCTAATCTTACACAAGGCAGCCTTTGCATCAGATATCAAGGAGATAAGCTTTTGGGCCTCTTATTATGGCCCAGAGTTCAGATTCTGCTGAACTCTGCATACACTGCATTGCAAGTTGTCCTCCAGGCAAGTATTGATGGAGCAAGAATAAAGAAGCAGGCTGTTGATGCAGAATGTGTATTGGATTGGTGTGCCAAACCATCGACGAAAATGACGGTCTGAGAGTGAAAAACAGATACGAGATTTGGGATACGCATGTAAATCCGGCGTCTCGTCTGTTGATGCAGAACGAAAATGACGGTCTGAGCAGACCTGTTGATGCAGAATGTGTAAACAGCCAACAACTGGGGGAAAAAGAAAGTTTCTATTTCTTTTTTTTTAAGTTTTTTTTTCTTAAAATAAGGTTTCTTTCGCCCCAAATAACTCTAAAACTTCAAATCTTGTTTCTAAATTATTAGATTTACAAAATTTTGTAAAAAATAAATATAAATCGTTAATTTTTTTATAATATCTCATGATTTCTTAATCACAATGTTTTGTGTTATCAGTAAATTTATGAAAATTTTATGAAGATATTTAGAAAAAATATAAATTAACAAAATAATTACAAATATAGTTTTTTATTTGCTTATAAAAACTAAATATGTTTTAAATTTATAGATTTATAGATTTATCTATCATATCCATACAACAATTGAAATTTCTTCTTTAATATTTTTTTAATTTTTTATACTTTTAGATTTAGAATTAAAAAATAAATAATAATAAATTATATTTTATCATTTTGATACAACAACTGAATATATTATAATTCTAGATGATTTATCATATTCATAGACCAATTAAAATTTCTTCTTTAATAATTTTTTTTATATTTTTTAAAATTAAAAATTAATTAATTAATTAATTACATTTTACCATTTAATCATAATAATTAAATATATTATAATTCTATGGATGATCCACAAAGCAATTAAAAGTTCTTCTTTAATAGCTATTCTTATTTATTTTTTATAATTTTTAAAGTTAAATAATAAATAATAATTACTAATTATATTTTCACTTAAAAATTGGGCCAATTTTATAATTGGATAGGAGAGTTAAATTTTCCATCCCATAAAACATTAAAACTTAAGAATTATAATTTATAAATTATAGTTAAGCATAAATATTAAATGAAATTATAATTAACTAATATATATATATATATATACCTCATTGAAATTTTATATATAATAATATTATTTATGTATAATTTATTAAAATATTTATGCGTATATCCAATATCCAAGACATACAGGGGAAGGTAGCTGTCTACCCTTTCCTTTCATCCCATATTATTGATTGGTTAAAATTTTCCGATATAATACCTTTCCAGTATATCATAAATTGCCCACAGCAGCCCATGACTAGAGGTCCAAATAAAACCATCTTGAAGCATCTAAGCCCAGGCCCAAATTTATTTGCTGTATATGCCAGTGCCTAAACCTTCTCCATTTGTATGTCTCTGTTTGTTGTGTCTATTTATGCAAATTGGACTCGGAGGACAACATTCATGCAAATGTGCTTTTGGTCATTTTAAGTTTTAGCATTTGAAGAACATCATTGAAGAGTGCAAACTCCAACAGAGATTAACACCTCGATCTTATGATGAAATGTTTTTCTATAAATATTATAAATTTCAACTTGTATCCTATATAGATGACCATCGGGTATAAAATCAGGAAAACAAGAAGGTTGTAAAGAACTGATTACAACTTGAGATGAAAGCATAATTACGACATGGTGGATAAGGGATTTACATGGATAAGAGACTTTGAACAAGATCGACCAAAAGACAAAGAAAAAATAAATAAATGAATAAACATCAAAATCCAAATGCAGATTCAATGACGACCTCAAGCAGAGCAGCTCCCGGAAGACCTTAATTTATTTGTTATTATTTGTTAGGAAGGAACCTCGAAAACACGGTATCACTATAATGCTCCTTTTCCCTTCTTACTCTTCTTCCATTCCACGAGCAACTTCAGAAAATCCATGACCTATGAGCAAACACGCAGGTGATTTTGCAATCAGAAAGAAAGTTATGGACAATAATATATAAATATGGGTTTCTCAACGACCCTGGCGTAGTGTGTACCTCAGATGGATCTCTCAGGGAGTAGAACGCATTGCTCTCTTTTGGCACTGAGGATACTAAAATTCCATAACCTCGCTGGCCCTCACGGAGGACCTGAAAGAGAAGTCAACTGATTTCTTACTCTTACCAAAATGAAGATCCTAAAAACGACTTGGAAAGAACATGATTAATTTGGCTTTACCTTAAACGCATCTTCATCTGTACGGTCATCCCCAACATATATGGGAAGCACATCCTCAGAATTACCTAGTCCTGGCATCATTTTCCAACCAAAACATTCGATTAAAGAATGATGAGAAATGAAAATGAAAATGATGATGGCAATTAGAAGCAGAATTACCAAGTGACTCGAGTAGAAATTCAACAGCTTTCCCTTTATCCCAGTCAATCACAGGACGGACCTCCAAAACCTACATAAAAAGGGTACCCAATGACAAAAATGAGAAATAAGATAAAAATCAGCATCTGCTTGGTAGCACAAAAAAACAGAGAGGGGGCATAAAAATGAGAAACAATAAGATTACCTTCCGTCCATGAGTCAATCGTAGACGTGGGTAATCTTTTAAAACATCATGAACGCATTGTGCAACTGCAGGCCAGTTCTGAAAGTAAACCGTAGCAGCGAGAGAAACTTGTAAGCATTAATTAATTATACAGAAAACTGTTGCCAAAGAAATGACATGATCAGCCTACAGGAAAGTAACCACTACCTTTTCATCTACATTTCGATAATGTACAGAGGCACAAAACTTGTGATTCTCAACTTTTGTACCTTTAATTCCTTTTGTATTCTCGACAAGGGTTCTAAAAACCTGTCGAAAATACAGCATAAAGAAAAAATTCAGTTGATACCATTGTAAAATGAGTAAAGAAAAAACTCAGTCAATTCCGTTATAAAATGAGTAAAGAAAAATAGATTTAATGTTCTGGATGACTTGTTACTCCAATCAGGATGTTACAAACCTCATCGATCATAGGTAAAAATTCACTAGCAGGCTGGAACAGATTTACTTCCTTACCCTACATTCAAAAGAAGCATCAAAACAAGACAGTGAATATTAAGGCACCAAGTAGAAGAATTTTATACTAAAGGGTTAACCTTTTCCAGTAAGTACAGTATACCTGCTTGTCAGTAGACCTAATACAGTTTGGATGGTCATCAGCACAGGCCAAATCTCTGACTGGCCCCATGATGTCCATTCCATGACTACCAGCATAATAAAGCTCCGTCAGTCCTACAAACTCGTATACCTAATACAAGTACAGGGAAGCAAAGAGTAATCAATATTAAATGCCATCTGAAAGAAGTAATCATATCACAAGAGCAATTAATGAAAGGCCACACAATTACCACAACATATCACAAAAACAATTAATATAAGGCCACACAATTACCATATCACGACTTCTTCCACTAATTATTGCCGTTGGAAAATATTCTGCAGCATCTCGCACAGCAATACGCATCTGATATTCATATCAGTTAATGAGAAAAACAAGTTTTTTTGGAGAAAGAATGAGAAAACAAGATTTTGATAATACTTTCTTATAAGTATGTAGGCACTTACGGCATTAGACATAAATGCACGGTCAGGATCATCTACAATTGGTGAAAGAGTACCATCATAATCTAAAAACAATGCTATTCTCTTGCCCTTCGCATAGTTCATGATATTCTCAAATGAAGTAAGTGCTGATGGATATTTAATCTACACAATCAAGGAATAAACAAGATTAGAATAAACAATTCAGTATTTTGAAATTCTTCAAGGGAAAAACAAAGAAGACCCAAAAGCTAACCAAACAATAAATATAAACATACCATCCAGGATGAATAAGCAACATCATTATCCTCTGATGTAATCTCAATATTGAAATCCTTGGTTAGCTTCTTGCGAGGAGGTGAGGAAGCCTTCATGGCATCCAGCCAACCAGCAGCTCGGACATCATCGAGTTTTCCTGGCACAGGTTTCTTTCTTGGAATTGTTAAATACAAGCCAGAAGGGAACGCTGCTCCGGGTGATGAGTAAGACAACAGACTGGAGATGCCTAACCTAGACTTACTCACAGGTACGGGATCAGTGAGAACAGGAGCAGCATGTTTTGATTTCAAGTCCATCGGATCCAGATTATATAAAAAGGTTTACAAGGATTATAACAAAGTATGTGGCTTGTAAGAGCAGGTTGGTCCACAGTCCACTTTGGGTCAGAAGGTTCAATACAAAATATCTACTATCTTTACCCAACCCTTTTATCTATGAAAAACCACCTCTTCAAAGTTTTCTTATCAGTAGTGTTGTGTGAGCAGTCCATCAAGTGCAAGCTTCCTGAAAACTGCCAATAACGGGAGTATGTTATTACTCAAATAGAACCCAAGGAATCCCTGATGTAGGTACACTACAGGTTAATACCCAAATAGAACTCGAACTGCAGTTAAAAATATACCTTTTCATCTCCAGAACTACAAAGCATTTATATGAGATAACTGAACATCATGTGGAGAGTAGATTTTGAGAAAGAAGTGACCGTACAGTCTGCACAAGCCAAAAGGAGGAAAAGAAAAAATAATTATAAACTAAAGAAAATTAGAATTCATTACAAAAATAAATTAAGCAAAAGATGGCTACAAGTTATTTTACATGCAAGTTTAAGAATAAAGTATAAGCAATCTCTTTTAATTGTAAAAAGCTAGATTCAGGTCTTATATTGGACAATCACCCGAATATATCCAAAGAGTTAACTCCGGGCAGCAAAAGATGTAAAGAGAGTAAGAATAGTTTGAGAAATTTGTTTAAGAGGGTATACTCAAAAAAATTGATCTGCACGTTCCCCCAGAAGATGGAGGGGTTCAATTTTTTCTTGCGGTTTTGATTAATATTTCATTTATTTCTTTGGGATTTTCAAGGTTTGGGAGAATTTATTATAATAGAACTATATATTGCTTAAAATGTTTAATTAAAACAGAGCAGAAAAAGGTCCAATCCCCATGTTTCTATCCCCTAATATGGTACTTTTTGGTAGATGTTACCATAGCATATTAAATTAATGTTCATTCTGTATTAATGTCATTTCTTATAAACTTGTACCACGATATATTAGAAAGAGAGATGAACACGGTAATTGCAAATGAATATTCTTCTACCACAATAACCAAAAAGAAAGAATGAAATTAAGCAAGAAGAAAAGAAATTTGAGGAAAAAGAAGTTGACCATAGAGAGATGAAGATGGGGTAAAGCAAGCAGATTTCTTTTCAAACTATAGAAAGAAAAGGAATTAGTATACAGATACACGACTACAGGACCCCTTCTACCCACCGATGCATAGTTTCATTTTCATCTGAACATCACTTCTATCACAGTGAATAAAGAATAACATATTCGATTGACAAACTCACAGACCCAAGTTTTATGTTATTTTCTATATTGAATAGAATTGTCTTTATCAAATAACGAGGGAGAGGTAAAAGATGACAGTTAAGAGTAATTTCTCCTTTGAATGCAATGTATTCAAAGTGCCGAACAAGAACAGTATCCCTTAATTTGGTAATTACCACAATTATAGGTATTTACGAAATACGATAAAAAGGGAATCGAAGAGAGAACTAAACTCCCGCCCGCAATGGGACGAGAATGACGACAATAACAGCTTTGAACGTTTTACCCGGAAATATTTTCTGAAGAATAGAGATGCATCGTACAATGCATCAAGGCTAGAAGAACAGACCTTAATTTATTATCATTTATAGTTTTACCGACAATAAGATCATCATCAAGTAGCATCTTGCTATTGATAGTAGCCTAAAGAAGTAGTGATAATATAGAAAGATCTAACATATTAGTGAAAGTATAATAAAAAATCAAGCATGCATCTTTAAATCGCCAATTTCATTACAACTGACGATTACCGGAAAAAAGAAAAGAACAAAATAAAAACGTTAGTGGTCGGTTATAGAAAAACATGAATTGATATTAAGCTTCGAATACTGGCCCACGAAAATTGAAATTCTACGGAGTGGAGTGTGGGCGCTTTTTGAGACCGATTTTCAAGAGAAAAACGCCGTAATTCTAACACTCATTTTTAAAAAAACGCTTATGTCCCACGTAGACAGTGAGCAACACACATCGGTCAACCGTTGGGAAACGGTGAACGCATGCCTGATTTTTTAACAATCGGCAGAACTAAACAATAATAAGATATATGGGCGTTTGAGCGTTTGTTGAAACGCCTATATCGATCCGACGTGGCCGTTTTTTGAAAACGGCAACGGTTCCAAACATCCCCTAAGATAATAGTATCTGCGCACGTAGTAGTAGAAATCAGAACCCAAAAAAAATTGAGCATACGTAGCAATTAGCGAGCCAATAAGATTTTGGATCCAGGGAACAAAAAATTCAAAGTGAAATCAAACATGGAAAAAAGTTAAAACAAATTTAACAAAAATAAATATAATAGTATAAGCTCGGATATCCTACCCGCAGGATATATATCTTCGGTATTTACATGTTACAAAGAGATGTTCTCAATGTAGAGCTGTGGGTAGGAGGAGATCCGGATTCTAACATTTTAACACCACATGATCCAAAATAACTACCTGGAAAGAAAAAACGTAGAATGATCAGCTTTTTTTTGCAAGAACGGATGCTAATAAAACCGCGGTGAGACCAGTTTTTCGTGCATCTTTTTTTCCCGTATATGTGACTGTTTAAGTTAGGATAGATCGGGCGATATTGATAAAGGAAACGAGAAACAGACCTTTTTTTCTCGTTGCGGTTTGCAGCAATCGACAAAAAAATTTAAAGCAAATAAATCAAAGGAGATAACAAGAACGGCATTACATCAATTATAAACCACATACAGTCATGATGAAGATGAAATAATACGGTTAATGTCGGCAGATTTTCTCCACAAAAGGAAATGTTACACCATCTAATGGAGTCATTTGAAAATTGAAACATACACCGCTAGCTTACCATTTACCTAAAAAAGTTACTGGTAAATAAAAAAGCTATAAATTGTCAAAAGCCGAGAGGACTCACGATCCCGCCCGAGTTAAAACAAAACTAGCTCAATCCAAAAACGTCATGTCATCAACTCGCAAAAGACAAATCGATACGGTAAAATCCTAAAATATATACAACAAAAACTCCTGGTGCATATTGTTTAAACCATCGGGGAGAAGCCCTAGCGTTCAAACGACGACGCGGCCCTCCCAGGTAAAGATCGACAAGAGAATCAGAGAAAATAATGTCTGAAACCAAATCGAACAACGAGAAACGTCAATCATCAAAGAACCGTCGGAAGAAAATCAAACACCCCCTTGTAGAAATGTTTGAAATCAAAGCTACAAGCTTCTTAGATTAAATCGAACAGCATTGGGCACAACCCCAGAAAGACTTCATAAGAACGAATGAAATGGAGAGAAGACAATGATAGCATACCTGATTCACGACGTCTCAAATCGTAACTCTGCTTACACGGACCAGAAGCGAAAGAAGATTCAATCCTGAAAATGCAGGAAACGGACGGATATCCTTAGATCCCGACCACCGACAGGAACCGCTGAAATCGTTCGCAGAAATAAATAGCGGGAGCTGTAGACAAGAATGAGCAATGAAGGCAAAGCTACAAGAAAGAAAGAAGAGGAAACCTGGGGAGAACGAGTCGAGAAAGAGAGAGAAGAGAAGCAAAAAGTAGAGAGCCGCGTTTGAAGGCAGCGAAATTGCAAAGAAAGCCCTTGAAAATCGCAGAGAAAAGTGACGCCAACAACGATGTATACGCACACGCAAGGAAGTAGGAAAACTGGAAAAGAGGAAGGGAAGGCGGGTGAGTCGTTTGGGTATTTATAGAGTTTCGTTCGCCGAGGAGACGTGGTAAACAAGGCAACTCGGTTGTTGAATCGGGAAACACCACCAGAAATTACAAAATCTTTATTTAACAATAAAATAATAACAGAAACATAATAAAAAAGCGATTTTGTTACCATAATTTATTTTCGTTCCATTAAAATAAAAACCGTCACATATGTTACGGTCGTTTTAGACTATGCCCTAGCAACCTCTGGTGGACCCACATCTGAAACTCTCGAGAAACGCACACGTGTATGCTCTGCATTCCAACCATGCACTCGGCGACACCTGTGACTGTATCAAGGGTGACGTGGACACGCGTCAGAGCGGGCCCGCCACGTAGGAACGGAGTCAATTGCCGCAAGTGTCGCTTTCTAAAACAGCTGGTGGTCTCCGTACGGGGAGGTTTTAAGTTTTAACTTTTAAATAAAACCGTGGAATAATAGAAGCAGAGATGGATCCACGTGGCAATGAGTGGGTGCCAGGTCACGTGCGGAAATCGAGCCCGGGAAGCCGAAAAAGCGGTCTTTCCTTTGGGGGTGGTCTCGCCCCTCGTATTCCGTGTACGGTTCACGTGGTCCCAGTCCGAGCTGGCAAGGTCAAAAGGACCTCCAAAAAAGGGAGGAGTGATGTGAGCAAATTCCATTTTTTGATAAGGAGCACACCCTCCCTCTCTCTCTCTCTCGTCCCCTAAATAAAATTTAAAAGTACATTACGGGTTTAAAAAGACAAAAACATCCCTTTGTAACCGAGCTTTATCATTAAAAGCAGAGGTGGGTTGGTTGTCTTTTCACGAGGGAATATGCACGGTTCGGTTCGTCGTCCAAAAAAAAAAACGATCGTTGTCCATAAAAAGGAGGAAGGTCAGATTTCCTTTTCTAAACCGAGTGTTGTACCTGTACGCGAGTCTGTGGGGCCCAAATAAGGTTGGTTGTTTTCGGTAAACACGACGGTGTGGTCGGTTGGCGTGGGGTGACTTTTTTAGACTCGCTCCCTCACCATCTTGATTCTTGTGGTTTGAGTAGTCGTCGCTGCGCTGCGGGTCTGCGACCCTGCCTGGGTTCTAGGGTCCTTGGACTTTCTTCCATTGATGATTGAACTCCAGTCTTTTTAATTCAATTTTTTAATCAAACTTTGATCCTTTCTAGTCAAGTTTCTAAATTCAAAACTTAGGTCAAATGGTTTCTACTTTTCAACCATTGCGGGAAATAAATATTCAATGTGAACGTGGGGAATAAGTCACACAAATGCCTCCACTTTAATTTAATTTAATTGTGTCTGGCATGTTTCCATTGGATTGTATTTTTTCTATTTTAATTTGGTACATGGATTGTAATTGTTCAATAATCAGGCAAAACCTTTTACTGAATTCGACATATCTCCATCGGCCATCGCTCAACAGTGAGCTTTAAAATTTAATTGCAACTCAGAAAGATGAGATGGTTCCTTACTCGTTCTAACAGGATTTGCTTCTGTTAGATTTTTTTTTCCAAATGCTAATGGTACAAGCCTTTTTCTGTCCATATCGGTCCCCCATCTTTGGGCCCAGCTGGGTTTCTCACAGATAATTCCAAATTGACGGTATTAGATGCACTCAATACAACAAAAGTAATGTGTTCCTCAGCACCTTTACTCATTCTCTTTTTTCTTTTTCATAAATTGTCACTTTATCTATTGATTCTTTCAGGAATGACAATACTATCGCATTTAATATTATTATTATTGATGATGATGATGAATACCACCTGATTGGCTGATTCCTTACCACTTTGATGATACGGTTTGTTTGGTTGTAAGCTTTTTTTCAGGTACAATAAATTTCCGGAACCAAAGTGATCCCTTTTCTCTAGTACCAAGTGAGAAAAAAATATGTGGGTGACTTTCCTTAAGAAAGAAACGATGAAGTAGTTTCGTTTGACAAGAGAAAGTAGGGTTGCCGACCATTTGATTTTGATTTATAGATGCCAATACCTTTTTCGTATGATCAAATGGTGAAAACAAATCCTCTCAATGAAAAATAATCAAATGCTACTTTGTATACAATGTCATACTGAAATTACTGTCTTTCATACGACAAATGAGAAACCTCAGCCACAAATTTCGTGGGACCTGTATCATAATAGGGAATGCTAGGGGTGTTGTATGGTCAAAGTAAAACATGACGGAGAGAAATGGACCTATTAAGAAAATCAGGAGGTGTGCATGATTCCAAGATTTGTTTGAATTGAATCTCTCTCTCTCTCTCAGATTTGTTCGACCTGAAACCATTAAAATTTAAAACTCAAGGAAACACAATATGTTACACCCTGGAACCCTTCTAGAATGAATTTGCCCTTCAAAATCCTCCATCTATCATGTCAAAAGCAATTGGCCATGTCTTGACTTACTAAACACAAACACAATTCTGCCGTCATATATCTAATTTGAAGATGGAATGCCCTCAAAAGAATTTTGTATTTCTGGTATGAGTGTTCGCATTATAAATCTTGGGTTGCTTTTATTACTTCAGTTGAGGATGGAATGCTTCAAACTTTTCATCAATTTCTTGTTTTGCTCATTCAATAGACTATAGAGGATGTCATGTTGTTAATTCATTCAACAACTGAAACCCTTCTTCCAAGCTATT
This sequence comes from Nelumbo nucifera, assembly GCF_055504915.1. Taxonomy (NCBI): domain Eukaryota; kingdom Viridiplantae; phylum Streptophyta; class Magnoliopsida; order Proteales; family Nelumbonaceae; genus Nelumbo; species Nelumbo nucifera. The sequence continues at coordinate 196,828,292 of NC_142649.1, forward strand.
ATATTTCAGAGGAGTGATGTTGGACTTGCCAACTTTTCAATATTCAATATGTGTATAGTGGCGTGCATGTGAATTTATATTGACCAGATCTATAGATAAACTAAGTCAGTCTAGTTTAACAAAGGAAGAGTCTCTACCTAATTTCTTGGAATTATTTTTAATAATTTATGTGTTTTATAAGTTCAAAATAACTATAAGCTAAAAAAAAAAAGAAAAATGAATATTAGTCAGCTATTTAAGTGTCTTTCTTTGTAGCTTTGGATACTTATTAAAAGGAAAAATCTATGATGTCGGGAAGACATGATACTGAAAAAAATTTGACCAATCAAAACTATCGTAAATTTTGATGAAAACCCACCTGATCAGTTATCACTTTTATGATGTCAATTGATTGGTTACAAGTTTTTTAGTATCATGTCTTTCTGGCATCATATATAATGGAATCTTTAAACTGTGTTTGGTTTTAAAGAAAAGGTAGGGAAAGGCAGAAGAAAACGCTTCCTTTTTTCTTTTTGAAAGAAAAAAAGAAAATGCTTTAAGAAACAAAAACGTTGAGATTTTAAAAACAATACAACTTTTGAAAGTGTGTTTCCAAAGTTGCTTTCTAACTTTATTTCCTCTTTCCTTTTCTTCAAGTTTTACACACACACACAAAAGAAAAATACTGTTTGGAAGTTATCTCCAATGCCTCGTTTATTTTACACTTTTGCCGTGACACAAAAATTGCTACAACGTTTGTAATTTCAGTTTATTGGTAAGTTGTTTTCCCATATCATATCTTTTTCATATCATAATCGAACCCTTTATCAATGGGAAAATCTATGATGCAGAAAAAAAGATATGATATAGAAAAAGTTTGACCAATTAAAACTCACCCATGAATTTTGATAAATAACACCTTTTTTTCTTGAAAATGATAAATAATAATAATAAAACACGTTTATAATTTCAATTTATTGGTTAGTTTTTTTCCCATATCATATCTTTTCCATATGATACTCGAACCCTACTGAGTTTGCTTTATTCTCTCACCACAAGAAAAAGAAAATGCATAAATAAATACTGCTTGGAAAGTTGGAAATCAGAAATTAATTTGGAGATTTTTTCCCTAATTTTCGTTAGGATGAAAAGCTAAAATGCATAATAGGATTCATGTGGCCAAAAACCTGAAATAGTTAACATAAAGTTGTGTTGGTTGATGCATTAATTAATCTAGAATAGAAAGCTAACAAAAAAAGTACACAAGACAAAAATAACACTAATACAATTCCTTTTGCCTTCATATTTGCTCTTCGATCCATCCATTGATTCATTGAATAGAAAGCTTGAAATAGAACAAAAGTGAACTGCTTTTGTACTGATCAACCTCTAAAACAAGCTAAGGAATTGGCCGTCCAAACGAATATGATTAACATTCTTTTCAGTGAAGAACCGGTGTAGTATTATAAGGTCAATAAAGTAAGCACGCCAACCAATCATAAGGGTTGGTCATCTAATAGCTGGGAATTGCAGCCAACCGTTGGATGCCCAAAATTAGTGGAATATATATATATATAAATTGAGAGTGACAATTGACAAAGAATCTATTTCTAATACAACACCTTACATTACAAGTTATTAGTATGAATAAAAATGGACGGTTATTTTCTAAACCACGTGTAAATTAAATATAATATTGGATAGTGGCAGGTTAATAACATATTCTAATCATGTTCTAACCAACAAACATTCGGGTGTCAACATTAATTCTAATATATAAAACTCTACCTAATTACGTGTTTTAGTGAGTGAGAGAAAGAGAATTTTATTATATAACCCACATAGAAAGATAAATTATTAAAACTCTACCTAAGTGAAAACGATTATTAGATTTTTCTTTTATATTTCTTAAACCCTACCCTGCTTTCTTATTATTAAATAATTTTATTATATAATATATTTTTTTAATCTTTGATACTTGATAGGTAGCGTCAACTGCAAATATCATATCATAAATACAATATAAATACAAAGTTAATATGGTGACAGTATATGACAAACACTACACCTCACATGCTTCAGTGAACACTTGCAGCTTCGTTCATTATTTTTATATTATATATATAAAAAAAGCTGGAACCAGTTGAAAGTCAACCAAATGAGCCAATGGAATTGAGTGGAGGCGGCAAAACCGCACAAGTTTTCTCTCCCATACCCCTACATAACCGGGTTCGGGTCATTTAATTCCCATGCCTTTCGGAGTGGGAACTAACCCAATTAACATTGGTTCATTTAGCCAAAACGATTTCTCCGGTTTGGGGGTGAGTAAGCCTGGAAGATGTTGTTGATGAGGTCCAATAGTACATTCCCAAAAGCTGCCGGAGTTAGGCTCAGGGACATCAACCCGACGGTTACGGACGGGCCCATTATGATGAAATGGAACTATCTTTGATTCTTTATCTTGGAATGTAATAGTAAGAGGTTACATCGCTGGGATTCACGGGTCATGGGCATCTATCACAGGCACAGCCTACCTTTTGAAAAGATGCGGTTGCGGGCATAGAAACTCTGATTGATCAGTTGCTGTCTGCGCTTTTCTTTCAATAATGATCGAAGGAAGGAAAGGATGCCCCAGTAGTTAAATTAATTAATAAATAAATACATGGTTTCTAACTGATTCAAACACCTAAAGACGACAACGCGCTTATTAGCTTTTGGGTTGGGCAAAGAAACAACTTAAAGAAAGAAAGAAGGAAAGTAGAAACAAGATACGCAGAAAAGAAAAGCAGCCATGGCCCATGGGCAGGAGGGAGAAAGAGAGTTGTAAGGTGGGGTGAAAAGGCGAGTACGGTCAAAGCAGCCACCTAGGATACACGAGGAAGGTTTTGTCCTGACTGTGGAGGACGAAGGCCCAACAGGGCCCCACGTAGCCCTCTGCCCAGTGCCCACCTAAAATCAGTGGGTAGGTTGATTTGGGCTTGGCCAGGCACCTCCCAGTCCCAGTCCCTTCAATCATTGATCCCACCACCAAAGATGTTACTTAGCTTATGTGGCATGCTGACGCTGGCGTATTTAACTTTACCTTGGCCGTCCCATTCTATTATATCTTCGTACTTTTTTAACCTATGCGTGAATATGGAAATTGGGGAAGGAATGGAGTGGACCCCAAACAACCGGCCCAATTAGTATGAGGAAAACAGCCAACTTGACTAGGAGCTGACTTGGAAGTCGGAACAGCAAAAAAGCCAGTGTCTCTCAGTCTTCCAATTAAAGGTCGATTCAACAAGAAAACGAAAAACGAGTGAAACCGAGAAAATCAAACACAAAACAGGCTGCGGCTGACTATTCTTCACAAACACACACACACAACTTTAAGGTAAGGTCGGTGTAAAAAGAATTAATATCATTCTTTAATTATATATATATATATATTATATAAATGAGGAATACAATTGAAGTTTAACGGAGTAGCAGCATCTTCAATGGCATCTTCCCCAGCTCTCGAGGTGTTTTCTTTCTTTTAATTTCCTTTATCTGATGGGAGTTGAAGAAAGCTACTTTCGATGTTGTTTACTTATTAGATTTTGGAAGAAATTAAACTCGGTCCAACATTGATTTAAGGCCTCTCAGGCTCGGCTTTTTCCAAGAAATTCAATTATAATAAATGTCAGAATAAATTAAAATTCATCATCCGTGACCTCATTCCCCAAACTCTATACACCAACTCACACAACTGGTTGATCCATTTCGTCGGGGTTAAGAAAATAAGCAGCAGCATTCACCGAATATCATGCATATGCATGCAAGCATGGTCTGGCGACCTTCTCTCTGTAGTGGTTAGGTCCATTATATTCTCCTTATTTTATGCCTCCAAAGTCCAAAGTCCAATCCATACTCCTCTACACTAGTTATACTACGTGGTTGGGTCTGATCTCTTTGTAAGTAAATAGTAATTACTTTGTCAAGAATCAAGATGATGGGTGAGAGGATATATGATATAATGCTACATATGGTTTTGCCAAGCACAATAAACCCAGTTCATAACTTGATAAATATAATATAAAAATCTCTGCCCTTGTCTATTGCCGGGTCAGGCATCATGATGAATGGGTTGTTGCTGAATTCATATTTCATTGTTCATAGAGTCATAGCAGCTTGTTGTCGAGCGAGAAATCAAAGCAATAAGCCCCGACAATTGATTGAATACCTTATTTAGATGGCGGAATGGCTGGCCTTTGATGCTCATCATGTCAGCACAATTAAAGGTGTAATAGCCAATTAAGACTGTCGATGGGTAATTCATAAAAGTTTGTTATCCAACATGTAGTGTGGTTGTGGGTGGAGACGAGGGTGGCATCAGGAATTAATTAAGGGGGTGGACTGGGGACTGGCGAGTGGATTAGGTAGCATGAGCTGCGAGCTAACAGTAGTGTTTCAACTACAGTACTAGTTAAGGCAGCCTGAGAGCTACGGCTACCCTTTCAATAATAATTGCTTGCAGCATTGGATTCCCTGCCTTTCCCTTTCAATTCATTTCATCTTGCATATATCATCTTGGTTATTGAGGTAACGAGCAATTTGTAGCTTCTCAGTCCACTCCTACCACTTGTAGCATGTGAACTAGCTAGCAAATTCAATTAAATTGGTCTTAATGAATGTATTTTAGGGGCTCTTCTTCTTCGACGTGAATTGTTTTTCTTGTTGTCAATTTTGAAAATAAATTAAAACCATTGAGTTTGGAAACAGATTGTTTCTCAAAACAAAAATACAGAAACATGTTTTTGGTTGTGTATGTGGTGTTTTGTTTTCAAATGTTTGAACAGAGGAAATTTATTTTTCTTTTAGAAAACATAATTTGGATCGTCTCTAAACAAAACCATCTTGTATTCACTTCTCAAAACAAAAATAAGAGAACATATCTTCGGTTTTTTTTTTTTTTTTTTTCTTTTGATGTGTTTTGAAAACAAATTTTGATTTGTTAACTTGACACATCAAAACGCAATTAACTAAAGTGGAAAATTTGGGTTTTAAACAATCCTTATTCCATAAACTACTAAAAACGGTCTCCATCCCATGTTTCTAGTCATCCTAATTCAGTTACATCCAGCAATACCCAATAAACTAATGCTAAATGGGCCTTGGAAAACAACGAGCTGGCCTTAATACAGTGTGTCGGCCATCCTGATTCTGATTTATCCATCAAATCTCTCAATTAACTAATGTGGAAATGAGGCATGGAGACAAGGCTTTTAGCCAATCTAAAACTGCACCTCTTGCAGACAACTTGGCCTCGATGAAATATTTAGACCTTGATGATTCCAACTTATCCATCACAACAATAATTGGATGTATAAAATTGCAGCTTAAGCTAATCATATTGTACAATCTACTATTCTCTCTCTCTCTCTCTCTCGACATATATGGTTTATAAATTATAATTACGAAGGAAGCAGACTGAATTTGTCACTGCCAAAGTTGACCCACTGATGTACCAACAACTCCTTTGGAACTTGAAATTGTAAGCAACATATTCTATGTTGTTATTGGATGAATTGGAGGTCACGTTGCATAGCCTACAATGGAGAGGCCTGGAGCTCTAAGAGGAATTCTTGGACCCATTTTGCAGCGCTGATTGAGCTGCATTGACTAAACCACTTTGTAGAAGCTACCGATTTTAGTTTCATTCCAAAGTCGATTTCTCAAGTCAATGCAAGTGTTTTTGGGCTTTTCAGGATTTTTAGCTTCATGGCTTTCCATATGGGGCCTACCTTACAATGCAAGAAGCCATGAAAGCCCTCCCAAACAGGCACTTTATCTCAAGGAACAGAGAGCTAAGTAGTTGCAAATGCACATAAAACCTTAAGGGTCGGAGAGTGTGAATGGCCCTTCCATCATCACATGGGCTTCTAGCCTTCTCCTCTCCTCTAGGATATATCTCTTATCTCAAAGGTCAAGAATACAAACTGGCCTTGAACTACTTTACTACTTTTTTAATGGAAAAACAACTCCAATTAAAAGAAAAGAAAAGATTGAAATTACATGTTATGACATGAGTGCGTGACAGTGTGCCACTCATCGGGCTGAGAGGGAGGGACCAACTGGGTTGACTACACTGCTCTCTGTGGGAGAAAGCCAAGTACCTGAATTTAGGCTGTATCACACGTGCTACGGCCTAATGTTTGAGAATTGAAAGTACGTAGCAGCAAAGAAAACTTGGGAAAATGCTTTCTATTATTTCTCAGAAAGCTGGGGGCAGGGATTCCTGGTCACCCAAAGAAAACTTTGGAAAATGTTATTGATATTATATCATATGGGTAGTAGATCCTATACTAAAACGACATGCTACTTTCTCTTTCTCTGTACAACGCCAACTGTCTTTAAGCATATTCACATCCAATTTGTTAAAAATGATCAAGATTTCCAACTACTTAATGGCTCAAATGTCTTCTCTTGCCAGTTGTCACTCGTAGGAACACAATACTACTTGCTGCATGATAACTGTAATATGACAATGAAAATGTTCAAATGTCTGGACATGTTGAGCATATATGTGGTGAAAATAGATAATTATTCTGACTTCTCAATCCATTCATAGTCCACATACAGTAACTATGGCCTTCCAAGTATTTCATCTAAGAGAAATCAGGGCTTTTAATGTTCACGTGTTAAAGAATATTAAGCTATTCAAGAACCTTACCTAACAGTTTAAGCTTTTAGGTTGAATGGTTCTTTGAGACCACGTATTAAAGTCTCTTGAAAAAGAAATCCTGCCCTGGATTCATGTCATTACATTGGGAAAGCTAGTTTAGAAGATTAAAATAAAATCGAAAAGAAAAATACTTCAAAAAGAAAGAACAGTCTGATTTCATGGATATAGGTTATTTCATTGGAAATTAATGTACCTAGGTTGTGGATATGGCACCCTACTATACGGAACGAGGACCCAATGCCCTTTTTCCCTCCAATATAGTGGGCCTGGAATTAGCTCTAGATACAGATTATTTGTTTGTTGCATTCACTATATTGTGTTAATTTGCACATAGAAACTTAGCTTAGTGAAAGGCGACTCCACCCATCAAAGAAACACAAACGAGTAATAATAGAGATATTCGCCATAAGTTCATGCCACTCTAAGCAAATATGTACCATCTAATCATAACAATAACCTGCTTAGAGGTTGAGCGAGTGTAATAATAATTTAGATATTTGAGATAAAAAAGATTGCATTTTCTTAGGGAAATTGAGGTGTAATGGTCAGGTTATGATCCATATCCATATGGAAGAGCATAAATTGCCTGTTTGGGAGGGCTTTCAGACAGTGGCCTCTGGCATTGCAAGGTGGTCTCCACATGGAAAGCCATGAAGTTGTTTTTGATAGCTTCTTCAAAGTGGTTCAGTCAATACAGCTCAATTAACTTCGAAGCCCTCCCAAACGGGCTCTTAAGTGTTCTAATATCGTGTATAACATGTCATGCACCAGACACCAGAGTTTTTGTGTTGATGGGATGGACAACCCAGAGAGTGCCTCACACGCGCCCCACAGTTCATCCCCACCGTGAAGAGTCTGGATCACCTGTCAATAAAATATGATTCAACACTCTACCAATATCATCTGATACGACACATCTGATATATGATGGGTCCCACTTTATGGTGGGCCCTAGTCTCATTTGTTAGGGTGTTGGAACATGTTGTATTGGCAGGAGATCCCAACTCCTCCGTGAACACCCACTGGAATGAAGGAAAAACTCAACAACAGATAGTACAATGTAGGTTAAGGCTGCTATCTAATTACATTAAAAATAGTACAGCTTTGCTTGAGCTGTATGCTACGGTGTCCACTGTCCAGTACCATCCTAAGGGAGTAGCCCAGTGTACTTAGTATTTGTTCTAGCCTGGTCCAAAGATTTAATCCTCATAAAATATAGGAATAATCAAAATGTTTTGAGCTAAACATCTCACTTCCTGTCTATGGCACATGATGTGTTCTAATTTTTGAGAAAAGACAGTAAAGAAAGCTTATAAAAATGTTTTAATAAACAAACTGAGAAAACTATTGGCTGAAGGTTATCCTTGTTTCTGAGTGTTGATTTTCATATGGGTAATGGATCCTATGTGAAACAGTTAAAGCAGCTCTCTCTCTTTATTTATATATATATATATCTCATATATACAAATCTTACCTTTGTTCCAGGCTATCAGTATTATTTATATATGGGCCCATGCATGGAGCCTATGCGAAAGCAACATGCTACTGACATTGCTCCCTCCGTATTTTTGTAAATTCTAACTATTTTAAACATCGGAATGAGTTTACATTACACTTACTCTCGAAAAGCCTCAAACTTTTTATCCATTTGTATGGGTCCACACAATGACTCCTACTCTTGGAAAAAGATAACATATAAAATTATATATAAGATATTTGGTTTCACCCTATCCGGTTTTGTCTATCCCAAATGTCTACCAAAATGAACTCCATTTATCAAAAACTTACTCATACAAAGTTACCATATTTAAGATGGTAAATCAAAGAAAGCAAAGTCAAATAAGGTGAAATTGATCAGAACTTTCAAGTGTTTATGAGCTAAAATCTGCTTTTTGCTGAAAAATCAACTTATGTTGCCATGATATAAGTGGTTCAGCATGATCAGCTTGGTAGCCTACAATGAAACACTATGAGAAAATAAGCATGCACCACAACCATCATCCATCTCAAAAAGACACTTTCTATCCACGGCTCCCATTATCTCGAATGAAGGCTTGTGTAAGTCAAAACCTAAGTTTACGCATTATTACAACCAAATTTCTCTCCAATAATAATTACACAGATTTTTAAATCGAAAAGCATTATAATAAAGTTCTTGTCCTCCAACAGCAAAATACAGAACTGTTTGGATATGTTGTTTTATAGAAACCAGCCATGGTCCACATGACTTAGAAATTGAATTTTTCTTATTAATTAATGGCCATTTCAAGTAATAATAGGAGTTTTGATAGATCGATCATTTCTGTTACCTCTGAATGCAATGTAAAAGGCTGATTTTATCACATCTATCGTGGCCTTTCTAGAGGTATTCCAACTATAAGACTGTAGTAGAGTAACAGTCATAATATGGTTCTGATTGAAAAAAAAAAAAAAAATAGTAGAGAAGTCTTTTAGTTGGGCTGTCTAGATTTCCCCACATCAATGCTGTGTAAATGGCTCCCTTATACAGTAAGGGAAATTCTCCAAACAGTAGCAATTCTGTCTAGATTTCCCCACATCAATGCTGTGATATTCACAAGAGAACTCAGGATCTTAACAGGTGTTGCTGAAGTCAGACTTGGAGGAGAGATCCGTGTTGAACTTTCAGAATAGCAATTTTCTCCAATGTCTCAAATGCATAACAGCTGTGAACTTGTCACAACTTTGCCATCTATATACCACTCTGGGTATCTCACAGTAGAGGCATTTTTTGTAACCGAACCAGTACTATCGGCTTTTGGAAAACCAGTAACCAAAACTGAACTGAATTTCTAGGCGAGGCGCCCACAAAATTTCTTGATGTATATGACAGAGGCATTGACACCTCTAAGGCATATACCTCATACGCTTTTTTCATGAGGCATGCTAGAGGCGTACGCCTCATGCACCTCACGTACACATCATATAAAATGACAGAAAAAAAGGAAGAAAATGAAGGAAAGGAAAGGAAAAGAAAAAGTGAAAAAGAAAGAGAATAATAGAAAAGAAAAAAAATAAAGAAAAGACCCCCCTTCAATTAGAGCTATGCAACTACATTTTTCTTAATATAAAATATTTTTATTAAAAATAAAGAAAAGTGAGATCCCCCTTCCTCTTTCCTCCTCCCCTTCCTCTTTCCTCCTCATCCCCCTCCTCTTAAGAAGGCTTAAGCTTCCTTGTGTTTGGGAGGCTTATACCTCTTATGTTCTAAACTACACATCACACCTCTAGGTAGTGGAATGCCTCGTGTTATACCTCCACATTTTAAAACATTGTTTAAGACCTAAATTTTCAAAAGGTGATTGGGAATGGTCATGAGGCAAATGGGATGTATCTATTAGGTGTTCCATAGAAGACCTAGGTGTCACCTTAGGGGATGGCTTTGGAGTCCATTGTTTAAGTCTTATAATCATGTTATGTCACTTTCAATTAGGTTACTTGTCTTTTTCTTCACTGAGTCTTTTATTTTCAAAAGTATTTAAGGGTGTTAGTTTGTCAAGTCTTCATTGTAAATTATGTCAACTTCCAAAGCATTGCAAAAATACTTATTCTTCAAGTAATAAAAGATCTAAATTTCCTTTTGATATCGTACAGCCTGATTATGGAGATCATATCATATTTTGTTTATAAGTGATTATAAACATTTCACTTTCTTATTGATGATTTTCTAGATATACTTAGATTTACTTAATGTGTTCATGTGATGAAATATCAAAGTTAGTGTAGAAAATCCATGAGTTTGTTCTCACCCAATTTGGCACTTGTGTTAAAGTATTCCAACATGACAATGCAAATAAGTACTTGGAGAAGAGTCTCTTTACCTATTTAAAAATTTTGGTGTTCTTCATCAAAGCTCTTGTGTTTATGCTCCACAGCAAATTGGGGGTGTTGAGAGGAAAAATCGTTATACCATTAAGGTTGTTAGAAGCATTTTGTTTGCCTCTCATGTTCTAGTAAAATATTAGGGGGATGCCATCCTTATTGCGACCTACTTGATTAATAACATGCCATCTAGTTTCAAATTTCCTTTTAGTATCATTTTTTCATATACAAACTTGTTATCTATTCCTCTTTGTGTGTTTGGTTGCACATGTTATGTTCATATTTCTATTTCCCAAAGACATAAACCCAAAGCCGAATGTGTATTTTCCTTGGTTATGCCTCCACACAAAAGGATTACCATTGCTATGGTCCTGTTACTGGCACCCAAGTTGTTTAATTTAATGTTACTTTTGCTTCATCTATTCCTTATCACTTAGTCATTTCAGGGGAGGAAAGTTATTAATTGTTAAAACACCCTTCTTCTCCCCATTGTTGCTTCTATTAAGCCCCTTGTTGTCTTTCACTCACATCCTTTACAATTTTGTCATCATTTGAATGAAGGATGCAGATCAATCAATGACATTAGTGGCATAGGCATGAACAAGTTGATCCTCCTACATCACAACCTCCATCACCAATTGCTGATGAGATAACAGATCATGTACCTCTTTATTAACTACCTCATCTCCAAACACCTTTCTTATAGCCTTTTGTCACTCTCATATTATTCTTTCCTAGCTTGTGTCTCTACCCTCTCCATCCCTAAATATGTCTTAGAAGCTTATCTAAGCCTGAATGAAAGGACGCCATGAAGACTTTACATAGAAGCAATGTGTAAAAATAGTACATGGGGTATCATTGACTTGCTTAATGGGAAGGAACCATTTGGTTGTAGGTGGGTGTACACTATCAAATATAATGTTGATTAATCCATTGAAAAATACAATGATTGCCTTGTTACCAAGAGATATACTCATATACCGAACTATATTGTCACGGGGATAATCGTTGGGGCCCCGTGCGGCACTCGAAAGAGGCGAGTAAGCCTACGCAACAAAGCAAATACACACAAAAAGGCAACAAGATGGAACACAAATTAGCAAAAGGCTATTTGTATTGCAATAATCAGTGGCAAGCACAAGCACACGGTATAGTGTTGAGGTTATCTCGTGCTTAACCTTTACACACTTATGAGCTCACTCGACTACCTACCTCCCCTCAAAGAGTACGTTAAGCTTTTGGGGAAGTGACAATAAGAAACATCAAAAAGGTGGGAAATCATACTACAGTATTATAATAATGCCATTGGCAATCCCCCTATACAAAAGTACATGCATAGCCCACCCATGACACACTTGGACACTGGAGTGGCGGCTGTAGGCACGTTGGTTGGCACTTGATGGCATGGCAAAGAGAACACTTGTTATAGTCTCCCCCACGAAATTCAGTCTTCGTCCTCAAAGACTAGCTTCTGCTTAAGGCTTGAACTTGTTGGTGAAGGAAGGTTCTTCGACTGCTACACGAACAGGGTTTCTTCCAAGGCCCAGATAGGAGGTTGGGTAGATGGCTAGTGGATGTTTCGGATGGTGGGAAAACCTATGGCTAGTCCCTAAGTTAAGTTCCTGCCTGGCTCCTTCGAGGTAGGATTTTGGATGGTTCCCGATGGTGGTAGGAAAATTGGTGGCCAAGGCTGGGTCAAAATGGTATTTTGGATTATTAGGGTGCTGGTTCCCATAAATTTGTCCCCAAGGGTGACTCACAGGGCTACTACAAGATTTAGCTTGAGGGATGATGTGAATGTGGTCCCTAAATGGTTTGGGTGGCACTCGCTCTCCCCGGTGGTTGTGGTAGTAGATGTGGGAAAAGTTTGACACGGCCTTGGGTCTTCTATTGGGCCCACCAGTTGTGGGTGTGTATGGCTTCTGCTGCAAAGGTGGCTTCCGCTGCTGTTGTTGTGGTGGCATTGGCACTGACGCTTGCGCTGGCGCTGACTTCTTCCTGGAGTTGCTACGATCACTTCTGGTTGCACTGGTGGTGGTTGTAGATCTCTCTGCCATCAATGGTTGAGGGTGGTGTTGGAGTTGCAAGGTAGAGACTTGCTTCTTCTTGGTGCTGGCGGTGGCGATCATGTTGACCATGCAAGGTGACTGCTCGTCCAAGATCATCAGGGTGTCGAGGTGAGGCGCCGGTGCCGCTTTTGCCTGTATCATGAAGTTCATTCCAATGACAATATCAAAATCATCTATGTGGACAACGGAGAGGTCAATCTCTCCATCCCAGGTGCCGAATTGTAGTCTTACTCGGCGAGCCATGCCTTTAGTAGGTTTGGCACCTGTGTTAACTGCTTTGAGCCAGCCAGGCTCTTTGGAAATGGCCAAGTTAAGTCTGTTGGCCTTTGCAATGTATATGAAGTTGTGAGTGTCCCCTGTGTCAACTAGGGCCCTGGTTGGCCTCCCGCCAATGGTTACATCAACATACCTCAAACCTCTCTTGACTGAGGAGGGCTGTTTGGAGGTAGCCCCTTTCTTCGTCATGGCATTGAAAAGTTGGAGGGCACCCACTCTTGGCGCCTGGGTACTCCGTTCCCCATCACTCTACTCATCATCACTTAGCTTGGCAATGAGGGCATTCAGCTTTGCTCGCTTTGGGCAATTCCTGGTGAAGTGCTCCTCCCCACAAATGTAGCAAATGGGAGGACGGCTTGGTCTCCCTTGATATCTGTTGTTGTAGTAGCTTTGACTTCCTTGTGGCTGCTTCCCCTTGTGGTGCTCGACTGGTTTGTAGTTGAAGGGTGGCTTCTCTTTTGGGAGACTTGGTTGCCTATCTCCCCCACTCGAATGTGTGGTATGCGGGCTGGCTGGTCTGCTTTCTTCATCATCAGACAGTCTCTATTCACTAAGTTGTTCAGCCACAGCCATGGCGGAGGCAAGGTTCTGAACATTGCGTCGTTGGAGCTCGAGCTCGACCCAAGGCTTTAGACCATCCATGAAGTTGAACAATAAGTCCTTGTCTGACATATCGGTGACTTCTAATGTGAGGGCTGAAAACTCTTTGACATAGTCATGGAGGGAGTCACCGTGCTTGAGAGTCTTCATCTTGCGACGAGCGAGGTATTCCACGTTCTCTGGGTAGAACTGTCTCTTTAGCTCTCTTTTAAAGTCAGCCCAGGTACGGATAACACACGTACCACGTTCTATATCAACACACCTTCTGCGCCACTACAACATAACGACATCAGTCAAATACATAGTAGCAGTACGTACCTGAGTCATTTCATCAGTCACATTGGCGGCGGCAAAGTACTGTTCCATTTGCCACAGGAAGTTGTCGAGCTCTCGTGCATTGCGGGTACCCGAAAGGGGGTTGGCTCCCTAATCTTGATGTGGGAGGGAGTATGTGTAAAGGAAGTGCTGGCTAGATTAGCGATGGCCCTCTTCAGGATTGCACATTCTGCTTTGAACTCCTCTAATTGATCGTGGGTGTCGGAGGAGGCACATGTGGCGGACTTCATTGAGGCCCACTCCGCTCTCATTTCATCTAGTTGGGCCTGGATGACCATTGTTGTGGAGGTGCTTCTTCTCCACGTTGCCCACTCGTTCTTCATCTCATCGAGCTAGGCTTGAAAACTGTCAAGCCCGTCTTGGACTTGTGAGTTGGAGGAGCTTGCTTCTTGTTGGCGCGCAGTGCTGCAAATTTGCTTGAGCATGCCATTGATTATGTCTCGGACCTCGTCCACGACTCCACTCAAGCGACCTTCAATCTCGACTAGTGTGTTGTCCATGACTTCCATGTTTTGATGCAGATCTTCTATCGAGTCTCGCATCTCACCTACGGTGGCTTTGCAACGTAGCATGCGCAACTCAACGGCTGCATGCTTGTTGGAAGATTTCTCACGCTTGCTGGGCTTCGGTTCCTTGTCCTTGCCGATGTCATCGGCGGGCGCATCATCGGCCTCATGGGCTGTGGAGAATCCATGCTCGATCTCCTCCACGATGTCCCTGTTGTGCTTCATGCTGTCACTCACGTCGCGGGTCGAATGGCTTAAAAGGAGCTCCTACTCTGATACCAACTGTCACGGGGATAATCGTTGGGGCCCCGTGCGGCACTCGAAAGGGGCGAGTAAGCCTACACAACAAAGCAAACACACACAAAAAGGCAACAAGATGGAACACGAATTAGCAAAAGGCTATTTGTATTGCAATAATCAGTAGCAAGCACAAGCACACAGTATAGTGTCGAGGGGATCTCGTGCTTAACCTTTACATGCTTATGAGCTCACTCGACTACCTACCTCCCCTCAAAGAGTACGTTAAGCTTTTGGGGGAGTGACAATAAGAAACATCAAAAAGGTGGGAAATCATACTACAGTATTACAATAATGTCATTGGCAATCCCCCCCATACAAAAGTACATGCATAGCCCACCCATGACACACTTGGACACTGGAGTGGCGGCTGTAGGCACGTTGGTTGGCACTTGATGGTGCGGCGAAGAAAACACTTGTTACAATATGGCATTGACTATTTGTTTTGCTCCTATGAGCAAGATAAACTTTCTTTGTGTTTTGCTATCCTTGGTAGCATCTTTTTCTTGTCCCTTATATCATTTAAATGTTAAAAATGACTTCTTGAATGAAGATCTTCATGAGGAGGTTTGTGTCACTTCCTCCTAGGATGTATGGTAAAGATAAAGATAGGTATATAAGCTGAAGAAATCTCTCTATGGACTTGAATAATCACCACAAAGTTTGTTTGAAAGATTCAAGAATGCCTTGGTTGGAAACTTGGAATTAGTTATGTTCAGTCAAATCATATTCTGAGAGGAATATATTTTGGTAATTATTCTCATTGTTTATGTTGAGGACATTGTTGTTACAAGGGATGATGTAGAGGAGATTGGCTGACATAAGTGGTTCCGTAGTACTAAGTTTAAGGTTAAGGATCTTGGAGACTTATGGTATTTTTAGGTATTGAAGTAGCTCTTCAAAGGAAGGAGTAGTTATATCTTCGAGAATGTATGTTCTTTAGGGGTGAGCATTTGGTTTGTTCGGTTAAAAACTAAACCAAACAAATCGAACTTTTAAAAACCGAATAGTATTTTTGAAAATCGAACTTCTTCAAAACCGAATAAACTGAACCGAATTTTTTTTTCGGTTATTTCGGTTGATCCGGTTATAAGCGAAATAGATTGACTATGTTGAGTCAAATAAAAAAATGTTTACAAATATAATAACATAATCAGATGAACCTGAGATATCCACAGCAGAAGTCAAATAAACAAATGCTTACAAATATAATAACATAATCTAGAGTAGAAATTTGCATTAAAAAAACATGTAAAAGGCTAAAAGCCAAGTAGTTCTGGCCACTTGGCAACAATATTGTTTTAAAACATAAAGCATGTCTCAAATGCTAAATCCTAAATGGCACGACAGACAAGCACTATGCCTCACCAGCATAGTTGTAGAAAAACTAATGTGTCTAATTAACCAGTTGTCAAACAGATTTACCATCCCCTTACCAAGGAATAAAACTTTAAAATAGAAAACTAATTATAAATAACATAGAAAATACCATGATATCTTCTGAACTGCTGAAATTTATAGATGGCCTTTAAAGTCAAAATAAGATTTTCAGTAGCAAGATGAAGCGATAAAAAATAAAATTAATAGAAAAATGATACTCCCAACTTCTAATTTACCCAGATCAAGAAAAGAGGGGAAGTTGAGTAACTGACCGTCTCCTTTGCAGCTTGATTGCTTTAGAATAAAAACAAAAGGCAGAATGCATCACCATCCTACTCATCCTTTAGGTTTACAGAATTGCCATGAAGGATGTGGCACCATCATTGCAATTGGATTGGTAAGAAACCAAGGTATGCACCCAAAATACCAGCTATGAAGATAAAACAAACCCGTAGCCCAACCGGAACAACATCACTTTATGGTAGGTAGATCAGCATCCAAATCAACAAATCCGTAGCAAGTTTTACAGCTTTCACCTTATGTGCAGAATCCTTAAAGCCCTCTCCTGGAACAACATCACTAGGTGGGCGTGACCTTGACCTTGATCTTGATCTTGATCTAGATCTCATACGTAGCTTCTTGCTAGGTATATCAACATCCAAATCAACAATAGATTCTTTAAAACCTCAACAATAGAAAAAATCCAAATCTATGAAAGCAAGATAAACTACATACTAACTATAAAAACATAAATATATAATAAGCCAAGTTGATGAGAGTGAGAATTGGGAAAGAAATGTGAAGTCAAGTTCTTTGTTTAACTCTTTTTAGTCCATCAAAATGTACTTGAATTTACGTAAACTACTAAAACTTGGAAATACCGAAATATGGCTAGTTGGCTACACTATAACCAAAAAAAAAACAGGAGTAGGATTGTAGGAAGAATCGTGCAATAATAGGTCTCGAATCAAATGCCAATCACTATTGATTCTGATGTAACCACGACTTTTGGCAAATCTGAAAATTGAGGAAGAAAATTAGAAAACCTCATTTACAAATTACAAAAGTTAAGAAATTATCAGAGGAAAATGATAAATGATATAAAACTTAAATCGAAAAGATTGTTACCATTCTCAAGTTTATCAAGCTCCTCTAGGTCTTCTTCAACATTAATGGCATATTGTGATGATCGGATCCAATTTTGAGTACATACAACTGTTTCCGCTATTTTAGGAGTCAAAGAACTCCTAAATACATCAAGCACTCGTCCTCCGGTGCTAAAAACAAACTCTGAAGCAACTGTAGAGATAGGAACTAACAACACATCCCGAGCCATTTGTGAAAGGATGGGAAATCTGGGAGAATTAACCTTCCACCATCCTAAGATATTAAAGTCATCATTTCCCTCTTCAGTGTCTTTATTTAACTACCTATCCAACTCTGATTTGCTATCTACCCCTCCATTTTTTGACTTATACTTTTTAAACCGAGACATTGCCAACATCTTCCTTACTTGTGATGGTTGCTCACCCTCTATTTCGCTTGAAGTTGAAACTTGGGGTTTATCACTAATATGCCCACTTTGAGGTGCAATCATATTCTTGTATTCATTGTACAAATCATACACATCCTTAACTTTTTTTTCACAAGCTCTTCACCCTTGGCACCTTCGTACATATCAGTAAGGGAAAACTCTACATATTCTAATTTTTGTCAAGGGTTTAGATTAACAGCAACATAAATCAACTTATTCATCTTGTCAATGTTTCCCTAGTACTTGTCATGTTTTCCTTTCATTCTCTCTGCCATCTCCTTTAATTCTTTGTCCTCACTACCTCCCCAATCTCATAAAAGGCAATCAACTGAATAAATTTATTGAAAAAAGTTGTTTGATGTGACATTCAAGAAACCTAAAACCCGCAATGTGAGATCATAAAAATGTTGTAGAAATAGTACTAGCCTCCTAACATGGGCCCAATCAAAATCAGTAGGAACACCATCCCCCATTTTAATTTCACTTCTAAAATAAGGATCATGATCATCAAACTTCTCAAAGGCTTTTTCAAACTTTTAAGCCACCTCCAACATTAAATAGGTTGAGTTCCACCTAGTACTCACATCTAAACACAACAAACTCGTACTCTGGATTTTTTCAATTTCAACAAACTCCTTAAACTTTTGCAACCTTGCTGGAGACTATCTTACAAACTTCACTTCTCCCTGAACATGATTAATAGATTCACTCATCTCTTTCAAACCATCATTCAGAACCAAATTTATAATGTGTGCAATACATCTCATATGAAGTAATTTCCCATCTAAACTACTAGTTCCCCAATTAGCAATTCTCTTCCTTAAAAATGTAACCGCAACATCATTTGAACTAGCATTACCAACTGTGATGGAAAAAACTTTATCAACTCCTCATTCAAGTAAACATTTTTCTATTTCCTTACCAATAACCTCCCCTTTGTGACTAGAAATTAGACAAAAATTAAGAATTTTTTTATTCAATTTCTAGTCATTATCAATAAAGTGGGCTATTAAACACGTGTAATTAATTCTTTGCAATGAATACCATGTGTAAGTTGTAAGACAAACCCTTTGACACGAATTGTTTAACAAATTCTTCAACTTCAACTTTTCATCAAAGTACAGTTGATAACAATCCTGAGCAACAATCCATCTAGATGGAATACGAAACATTGAACAAGAAAGTGTCATAAATTTCTTAAAGCCCTCACCATCCACAAATTTGAATGGGAGCTCATCAATAATGACCATATGGGTTAACCCCTTCATAATAGCCTCTTGGTCAAATTTCCAACAACTAAGGCCAAGGGGATTTATATTCTCACCATCTCCCTCCTTTGAGTTCAAGTGTAAATTCAATTCTGCTTGTTTCGTGTCTAGGTTATAAGGGTTCTTCTTGAATATATTCATGTGATTTCTTAGTGATCCAGTCCCATTTTTTTTAGGGTCACAACAAAATTTTCTATCATAGTAGTTACATTTAGCCTTTGATTCACCATTGTCTAAAACAAACTTAGAAAAGTGTTCCCATACTTCTTACCTTGGTTGTATGGCGTTCCTCTTTCCTTTAACGATTGTACTTGTAGCATTTGTCGAATCAGTTTGACTTGAGGGTTTGGGATGTGAGCTTGCATCCTCTATACTAGTCGATGTATCTCCTATTTGATGTGACATTTACAAAGACAATATAAATTAGAATTAAAAAAAAAACAAATGAAACTAATCACATAATATTACACTTAAAAGTCAAAAAAGGGAATGAGTTAGCTTACATTGCAGGATGAAACTATTGAAGCCGTGGTTAAAAGTAAAAACAACCCAAGACCAAGTAAGTTAAGTCCAACTCCAAACCCCCTATTAAAATAAAAAATAATAATGTATAAGAGGCACGATGTTTATTAGCATGATAAGTTGAATGTTTAATGAAGAGAGAAGCTTATAAGTGGAGGTGAAAAAAATTCAATCCAAAACCTGAACTGAAAAGAATACCAATCAAGCAACCATATACACATATTCTCCAAAACATACATTTAAATTTGATGAATGTCATTATGGAAGACATAATTAATATATACTCAAATATGATTTATCTACTTATTCAGATATCCAATTCTAATCCAATATTCCAATTTGAGTAACATGTCATAAAAATTATAAAAATAGCATAAATTTATAAAATTAGATATAAAACAAAAAATGCCATATTAGAATTAAAATATTTGAATCAGATCAAGAAATATTAGAATTGTTCGGTACAAGTAGAAACCTATCACCAACGGATCAGAAATATAAAATAAAAAATAAAAAAGCCATGCTTAATTGCTTACATAAAAAATTAGACTGTCACTAGTCTACTGTCTATTATGGAATTGGGGTTTAGTAATTATTCCCTTGCTTTTTAAATATTTACTTGAGATAGATTGATTATTGATTTGTAATCTTCAGAAAATATCAACAAGTGATATTCTCTAGGTTCCCGGATTTGTTCATTCTTTTCTAATATCATTTATTATCTATCCTTTATTTGTGAATTAGATGCAAAGAAAGTTGTACTTCCAATTTCCAATAAGTTGAGGATCACCCCCCCCCCCCCAAAAAAAAAAAGAAAAACAAGTTTCAATAGGTTGAGAATGTAATGATCATAATGTATCAGACGATGCAATTTAACTCAATAAGAGAGAAAGATTTCTATCTTAATATCTTATGCTATGACTTAAATATAAAGGTGGATTTTGAATATTTGTGATTTTGCAATTAAGTCGATACATCTAGGGCTCCCCTGGAAAATTATAGTTTCTTCCATATGATTTTTCTAGGCAAAGCTAGATGTTAAGAGTTAGAAGTTTTGTAGAGAAGTTCTGGAATTGCCATGCAAGAGATTGATTATATAAGGATTGGAGATTGGATAGAAACAATTTATATAATTTATTTGAGACCCTTTTATGTGGTTGCTAATATTTTAGCAAGACACATCAATGACAAAAAACACATGTTTGATTTACTCCCCACCTTCTGATCTCTTTTTTCCTTGTGGGCCTGTGGAAACATGTTTTACAGGGATTGGATAGGTCTATGGAAATTCTTCTTTCTTATAAAAGCAGGAAGGAAGAAGATGAAGAGGTAGGTTTCAGCCTTCATGCAGTTTTTCTATAGGGTTTGAAGCTTGTCACAAAACTACAGAAGTGACATCCACTTTATATAGTATGAGAGGATAGATGGATAGGTGGCTCCAGACATGGGAAAAAGAATCAAGGGGGACTGGACTGGTTGATGACGAATAAAAGGGGAAAACCTGAAAAAGAACAAAAAACAAATATTATACCTAAGTTGCAAGTCGCCGTCATTAGGGTATCACTTGTCGGCGTTGTCGCTGTTGTTGGTGAGTGGTGCGGTGGCGCCAATTTGCTAGACCGAAGAGAAGATGAAGAGTAACTGAGTACTTGGGTAGGACGAAGAGAAGACCGATCTTAATAGTACACCCGAAACCCCTAATAATTCGGTTAATCGGACCTCTAAATAGTACACCCGAAACCGAAAACCGATCTTAATAAAACCGTACTAAAAAACCGAACCAAACTGTATACTCAAACTAACCAAACCGACCAAACTGAAACCAAAATGTCGGTTTGGTTATTCAGTTTCAACCGAACTATGCTCACCCCTAATGTTCTTGGCATAAGCTATTTACCACACATGGAGAGTTATTCCTTGACAAGAAGTGTTTCAAAAACTTGTAGGGAAATGTTATACCTCTACAAGACTCGACTTGATATTTCTTATACAATAAGTGTGAGTAGTCAGTTTATGCATACTCCCCGTAGAAACTGATTTAGAAGCTATTGAGAGAGTTTTATCCTACTTAAAGAAAACTCTAGGGAAGAGAATTCTTTTTGCTAATTATTAGAGTCAATAATCCAAGGGTACTTGAGTCATTTTATAGTGTTTTACTTAAATATGTTTTGTCTATTATGTTCAAAGTTAAGTAGTGTCCCATACATAAAGAGGGGCACAAAGGTCTTTGTACTCAACATTACAAACCCATATATAGATAATTCTGATCCGCTGAGAGAGTGTTATTTTCCTCTCTCAAAGACCATTCAAACCATCCCTTCTTCTTCTCCTTTCTCTCTTCTTCTTCGTCCCTTCTTATTCTCCTCTTTTTTCCTTTTTTTCCAAGACAAATCAGATTTGATCAAACTAATAACATGGTATCAGAGCCTTGATTTCTTGCCCAATTTTTTTCAGCACCTTCCAACATACCTATTTTGAAGTTTCTTGGTGATTGCATAGAGGATTGAAGAGAGGATAAAAAGGAGTTATTGCTTTCTCTCTAGGGAGGTATTCATGACACCATTTGCTACAGTAAGTGTTGTTTTAGTGGACTTTTAGAGAAACCCTCTAATTGATGTATCAAAGAGGAACTATTAGTGATCAGTTTATCTGCAACAATTTGTGTGGTGTTTCAGTAGTCTAAAAGGGCACATTTATGGATCTTTGGACCTATTGTGGACTGCCTATTAGCGAGTATGCATAAGAAGTGAATTTCTATGTGTTTCTTGTTGATGGAAGTGGGTGATAGGTGTGAGAACAGTGCTGGAATCTGTTACAACACATGTTTCTGGGTTTTAGTGTGTTTCTTGGTGGTAGAAGTGGGTGATAGGTGTGAGAACAGTGCTAAAATCTGTTACAACACATGTTTCTGAGTTTCAGTGTGTTTCTTGTTGTTAAAAGTGGGTGATAGGTGTGAGAAAAGTGCTGAAATCTATTACAACACATGTTCCTAAGGCTCCGTTTGTTTGCGATACAAACTCAAAATTGGGGTATTTATGTACCCCGGTTCATGTTTGCGAGTGTTTGTTTCATATGTAAAAAATTAATGATTATCAGATCAAAAATGTATTTTCTAACACTTTTGTACTTTGAGAAGAGAGCATTATTGTACCTATTTTTTTGTTACAATTTTGTGTTCTTTTGATAATTAACTTTTTGACCAAAGTTAAGGCATTGGAGTTTAAGATAGTTGGATCATTTAATGATGGGCCCACACTTTGCACCGATTTCAAACAAACAAGATGAATGCAAAAATGGTTCAAAATGTGAACCGTATTTGCATTCATTAACCAAAAATGGGTAAATATGTAGTGTACATATTTGCGTTTGCATTGCAACCAAACACAGTCTAAACATTTTTGGAGTGATGTTATTCTTATAATTTGTTACCTTATTAACTGGATGCCAATATCTATCCTTGAAGGCCAATCTCCCTTCTTAGCTTCGTTTCCTATGTTGTCTCATTTTCCTCTTATTCCTAGGGTTTTTGTATGCATATGCTTTGTTCATAATTTGCAGCCTAGGATAGACAAGTTAGATGCACTCTACAAAGTGTATCTTTCTTGACTACTCTCGGACACAAAAGGGCTACAAGTGTATTAATCTTTCTCAACATTTTGTTCCTCACAAGTAATAATGTTTCTTCTTCATCTGCTATGCTCCCACTTCCAGTTCCCAAGCCTTTATATCCTCCACTGTAGGTTTCTAATGAGCGACCACCAATCAAGCAAGTGTATATACATCAACAAATACCAGCTCCTCCAATTTCTTCTCCGTCAATAGATTTGGCAATTGTTACTAACCTTGTAGTGCCTTCTCAATCTAACATTGATCTTCCCATTGCTTTGCATAAAGATAAACATAATTGTATTTTTCATCATATTTCTAACTATGTTTTTGTTTCTCATATTTTTGCTTCCCATTGTTAGTTTGTTTCCCTTTTGTCTACTATTTCTATCACTAAGAATGTCCAAGAAGTTATTACCTCCCTAGAGTGGCACCACACAATGGAAGAACTCTTTGCACCTTCTCATAATCATGTTGTAAGCATGTTGTATACCATCAAATACTTACTAGATGAAAAAACAGAGTGCCTAAAGGCTAGGTTGGTTGCAAAGGGGTACTCATAGTTGTATGGAGTGGATTATACAGAGACATTATCTCTTGTTGCCAAGATTGGCTTAATTCATTAGTTGCAATGTCTTCAAAATCATGCAATTCACGATTTGAATTGTACAATTCAAATCGAATCGGGGCTAAAACGATACAAATCGTATATATAAGTCATTTTTTGTATACATCGTACGATTTGTAAGCAAATCGCTAGTATGAATTGTAAATCACGATTCCTGGATGATTCATATGGTTAGAGTTTGAAAGATTAACTTAAGAT
This sequence comes from Nelumbo nucifera, assembly GCF_055504915.1. NCBI lineage: Eukaryota > Viridiplantae > Streptophyta > Magnoliopsida > Proteales > Nelumbonaceae > Nelumbo > Nelumbo nucifera. Next base: position 196,852,040 of record NC_142649.1, read on the forward strand.
TAGACGACCATTTAGCCCTCTTTCTTTTTAAAGTTTTTCTTTTACAGAGAGGGGCATAATCATCATTTTAGTTATAAAACATAGAATATACACTTTGGTCGATCAAACATGACTTACCATTGAAGGAAAAGACTTGGCGGGAGACTAGAAGAGAAGAAACCCTCCATTGTTTCTACTATTTTTATATTATTTGTACATGGTTTGTATTGTTTTCTTCTTTCTTTCTTTCTTCTTCCTTCTCCTCTTCCTCCTTTCATCTTGTCTTCTTTCTTCTCCTTTATTTCAATCGATTTTTTTGGCTGAAAACAGGGGCTCCGCCTTATTTATTTTAGTCGATGTTTTGGCATAAAAATAGGGGCTCCGCCCTATTTGTTTCAATCGCTTTTTGGCATGAAAATAGAGGCTTTGTCCCATGTTTTTCATTCATTTTTGCATGAAAGCTAGGGGTACCTAGTTTCGTAATATTTCCCCCTTGCTTCATAATATTTTATCTTGATTTTTTTTTGCATAAAAACATGGGCTCCGCCCTTTTACTTTTCACCCTTTTTCCATGCATAAACATGGTCTTTTCCCCAATATTTTTACTTGTTTTCTTGCATGAAAATAGGGCTTTAGCCCTAATATATTCCCCTCACCCTTTTTCTAATCACAAAACAGGGGTTCATCCCCATTTTTCATTCTTTTTTACACATAAAATAAACTGTATTATGCAAAAACAAAGATATATTTGTACTTTGTAGGTTAAAATAGGTTGCTTTCTATTGTGCAAAAATAGCTTCCTTTTTTTTTTCTTTTTGCTAATGTTAAAACATGTTCCATTCTATTATTTTCACTCTCCTTTTTTTTTGTGAAAAAACAAGGATATATTCTATTTTTTCACTCTTTTCTAACATGAAAACATGGTTCATTTGTTTTCTTTCTTTCATTATTCATATTAAAACAGTGACTTTGCCCCATTCTTTCTTCTCTTCATTTTTCCCTTGATTATATATTCCTTCCTCCTTGAAATTAGATTATGATTTATGAAGCACTTATACTTAGACTTTAAAATTTGATTTTTTTTAGAATGAAATTAAAATTCACCCATAGTTCTATACACATGATATCTCTTTATATTCATTAATTTTGGAGAAATTAATTTCTTTAGTTGTATAACTTTCATTTGTAGTGTTTGTCTCACTATTGTATAAATTGTGTGGATAATTATTAATTGATGACTTAATGTGCATAGTTTGTTACTTTGTTTAACACTTGAAGTTGAAAGTAAAAATTTAAAACAATAGAAACAATACTCTACTTCTAGACTCTAGAAAGCATTATGGTTCCTTTTAAAAAATTATGGTTCATTAATATTTCATATCAAGATAATTAAAGATATTGTTTTTTATTGACACTAGTGTAAGTGTGTAACTATAAGTCTATCATTACTATATAGTTATAAGATGTTTATGGGTTAGAAAGCTTGTGCAAAGTCATTTTTTCTATTTTTTGAGAGATTTAGGTATATTTTAGAGTTTTTAACAACTTTTGAAAAAAGTTGATTGGCCCTTGTTTAGGTATACAATTTGATTCAAACCCCTTTACGATTTACGATACGATTATGATTTTTAGAACATTGATTAGTTGACATCAATAGCGGCTATATATGATTGGCCCTTGTTTCAACTCGACATTGCCTTCCTATACGGTGATCTAGTGAAGAAGTGTGCATAGAATAACCACCAAGGGTTGGTGCTTAGGGGAAGGATGGTAAGATTTTGTATGAAGTAGCTAAAGATTTTGGTATGAAGCAATGACAGGTTCAATGTTATTTGACATGTTCGAAGCTAAATATCTGCTCATGAAGATTTTCAATAGGGTAAATGGATGTGAAGAGTCAAGCAAACTAAAGATCTTGCTTATTCATCAAAGAAATTTGACAATTTTCATTGGATACTATGATCAAGTCCCTTAATCATGGTTTCACATCTCCATATCATGAAATGGACAGAGACCACTACTCTGACACAAACCACATTCTCACACTTGTGAGTTTATGATTTTTCCATTAGACCAAGCAATGGCCCCTATGAATGCAATTCGTTAAGAGTTTTAAAATTTGGAAACTTGACTAAAACATCCTCATATTAATACAGCAGCTATTAAGGTCAACCCGATAAAATTTCCTCTCTCCCATCAATATTAACTGATTCAAGAATCACAAAAATACAAACTATTATTAACATTCCATTATAGTAAATGGAAACCTAACACCATGTAACTAGTTGAATATCAATAATTTTTGAACTATTAGTCTATCACATTGGAGTCTAGGAAACACCCTCTCTGTATGTTTAGAGGTAAGGCAGCATACATCTGTCCCTCCCCAAACCCTACATTGGCGGGAGCCTTGTGCACTGGGCTGCCTTATTCTATCATATTAGAGCCAACATTATATGTTAAAAATAATGAAGAAATTAGGTTTATTAATAGTAAAAAGTGTATCATTATTATCACAAATCCCTTGATGAATTTCAATGAGGAGATAGTTCAAATGATTATCACATGCCATGAGTTTCAAGGATAGCTTGTCAAAAGAAGAATTTTGTAGTCAATTTGTCATAATTCTAGGATTGTATAGTAGATGTATAATGAAAAAATCAGCAAATCATGACTAGGGTTGACAATCTTGACCCCAACCCATTTGACCCATCCACCTTGGAACACACCCAATCTATTGATGGGTCAATATGGGTCAAGCAACCCATTAGGGTAAGTGGAAAAGGATTATGGTGAGTTGGGTCGAGGGTACTCATTAGGGTCAGGATGGGTTGGGTCATGGGTACCTATTAGGGTCAGGATGGGTTGGGTTGCGGGTCAAAATGGGTTCGAACTCAAACCTCCTAATGTGTTAGCATCTCATTACACTTCCAAACCACTATACTAGATTTCATTTTGAGAATAAAAGTGAAATAAAATAGATTGTATTAACTTTCGTGTTCACATACAATTTTATACAAAAACAATTTTATAAAGTAATTTTATGAAAAGAACTTTTATGAAAGCACTTTTACATAAGTACTTTTACGAAAGCACTTTTATGAAAGCATAAAAGCACTTTTACAAAAGTTCTTTTACACAAAAGCACTTTTGTTAGTCCTTTTACAAAAACACTTTTATGAAAGCTTTGTAAAAGTACTTTTACACAAAAGCACTTTTATAAAAGTACTTTTTATGAAAACACTTTTATGGACGCATAAAAGCACTTTTATAAAAGTTATGCATTTTTTGCAATTTTTTGGTATTTTTCTACATTTTCTAAATTTCTTTTGGTATTTTTCTGCATTTTCAACAATTTTTTAGTATTTTTTTGCACAATTTTTGGTGTTTTTCATGTATTTTCTACAATTTTCTGTTTTTTTTTTGCATATTTTCTGATTTTTTCTGCAAAAGTTCTAAATTTTTTAGTATTTTTCTACAATTTTTTGCATTTTCTACAAATTTTCTTCAACTTTTTTTGCATTTTCAAGTATACGGGTTGACCTGACTCATTTTTGTCATATGATAGTCTTGAGAAAGATTATTCTATCAAAATTTATTATTTTGCATGTACGGGCCGTCCCGACCCATTTTTGTATTTATAAACGAAGGTATGTGAGTTAGTATGGATGAGGGTGGTTAAAGATCAATATGGGTCGATCAGGGTGGATTAGGCTTGAGGTGGGTTATGACCCTCTCACTATGATTGGTAATGGGTTAGTGGGTCAATATGGGTGGATTGAGTTGATATTCAACCTTACTTAACCCAACCAATCCAACCGACCCATTTACCACCCCTAATCATGACGTCTAGATCAACTAATAGATGAGGTAAACTTATATTCAGATTCCTTTGTCTAAAGATATGCAGTAAACTTATATTAACCAACCTAGTAGCTTGGATAGGAGAAAATTAATATGCTCATGGAAATATAGAATGCCACATGAAATGCCCTACATACAAATGGAAGAACCAAAATCAAGTTCCAAGTGATAGGAATCCTACATTGCTCGAATTCACAGAACAATTCGGTGTCTCATGACCCAACAAAAAATTGGGCAAGCTTCTGGAGATAGAGAGCCGCATGATATAAATATCTGTAGAACATAATCTCCGTCAGAAAGATGCTCACGAGCTCCAATATATCCAAGCCATATACTGGTCGTCGAGGAAGGACCTGAGAAGGTTGGTTAATAATTTTGGGTGAAAACCGGAAAGCCAGAAAAAGGTATTCTCGCGCGATGGATAGAGAGCAGCAAGACATCATCAGAGAGGCGGCGACATAAAGGGCTTTATAGTAGGACTGGAAACGGTGGTGAAGCATCTGGGCGTTGGTGTCGAGAGGATAATAGCGAGAGGCTGAAATAGAGGGAGGAAGCAAGGGTTAGAGAGTATTCGTTAATATGTCAATCATTCCATTCACCGTTGTAATTAATCCCTGAAAGGGGGGGATAGCTTTTGTTGCGGCATCCAATTGAAGAAGTTATTCAGTTTTGCTGCAATGGGAGAAAGGATCAGGTGGAATTAGGATTAGGGCTTCAAGAAGAAAGAAGAGAAAAACGATTGAACATGTTGGCCACACGCTTTCATCAACCTGAAAGGATCTTCTGGCTGAGTTTCTGTAGCAGTTTCTCTGGTGTGCGGTGGGGTTTCTTTCTTTCTTGAAAGACTAAAAATGGAGGGAAGACAAGGATTCAATTTCGAACGACCATTGTCCGTTGGCACGTTGCATACTTGCATTCATTCCTTTTGTCCTTAGAAATTAGTTTAGAATCCACTCCGAGTCCGAGCCCAAGATCTGGAAATGGAAGGCCCAACATGGCAATGGGTTGGGTGGGATATTATAACTTGAAATTGGGCTTGGGCCGAAAATCTCAGTATAAAATAATATAACATTTTAGCTGTATGTACTTCACATTCACATATTCCACCCGTGCGGAGATGGAGATCTATTCATCTATATCACATCTGCTGCTGCTGCGACCAGCCGAGATTTGACATTTTCTTTTCCAGTTGTCAAACAAATACATTACCATTTGTGATGTTTTCTTCAGATGTTGGTAGTTGGTAATGGTAGGAAGCAACAAATTAATAAAGATTTTTCTGCTCTGAGTAGAACATATAAAACACTAGAAACGTTGCCAAAGCCAAATGCCGCTACAAATCTGGCCTCCAACGCTCATTGGGCCACCTAAGCCCGTTTGTAAAGAAGGAACCCCGTCACTCGTCAGCAGTGTTGATAGTAATAAATTAATAATAACGCATGAGATGAGACCCATGAGTACCGGTTGCTGAATTGGGATCTCTTGACACCCTACCAACATGATAGAAGGAATTAAAATCAACATATAAATTTTTATTTTTATTTTTGTACCAATCAAGGCAGGGTGACCACGATGTTCTGAACACCGACATAATTTGATGAATCTAATGATGTTATTTGTTTACTCCAATGTTCTGAAAATAAGCATAATGACCATTTGGCAGCTCTGAAAAGGAGTCTGCAATTCCTCTCTCACCATTGCAAGAATTTCAGCCTAAAAAGCATTAAACTTAGCGCAATGGATTGGCACGACCCCAGTTCACTTTTCAGTTTTCACCCCTACTTCAATTGGTCCCACCTCCTGCCCTGCCTCTTTAAAAACATCATCTCTAGAGTTCTGAACTTCTGATTTTCCTCTTCACACAAGTTTGGTCCTTTCACCCACCCAACATCTAGGTACTTGTATGATTTTATTTATAGGGAGACACTACCAATGCATGGCTGTAAGGGTTGTGAGAGGTTGGGAGGTTATGAGTTGGGGGATGAGTTAACCCCATTGTGTAAGCCCTTCAAAAAGATATAAAAAAAAAGAAAAAAAAAATCACCACCATCCTACTGAAACTGAAGGTTTATAAAGCTTTTTACGTGTGGGATCACACTACATATTAAAATATTTTGGATTAATTACAAATACCCCCTCTACTATAAGGTTAGTGACAAATACCCCTTATACTTTTTATTTGCAATAAAGACCCCCTAAATTTTTTATGTTGCGACAAATACTCCCCTTCGTTAGGATTTTGTCAATTAACTTTTGAAAATGTTCTCAGTTGGCTGTTTAAAGCTTTTTAAATCCCAAAACTTCCCTCTTGTTATTTGTTTATTGGACAATTTTACTCTTTCACTTTACACTTTGATAACCCAAGAATTATTGAACATATTGGTTCTCATATGGTTAAAATAGCTAGCATGGCAAACATATACATAGGTTCTTATTCTTTGATAATGCCAATAAACTAGGATAACATAAAAGATGCAAATGACATCAGTAGAGATTCTTCTATATTCACTGACTAGACCTATTTATCAACAGAAAATGTATAGGCCTGAGCCCAAAACTGGCCCTTATATAAAGCCCGAAGAGTGAAGCCTGATTTATACATAAAGTGTCTTATTTTCAGTGTATTTTTATAAATTAATATTACATTAATTTAGTAATAACTTAATAAATTAATAAACTAATTTGGATTTCCTAATAGTAAATTAATATTTATTAATAATTTAATAAACAAATATAGATTATATATAATTTATTATATATAACATAAGTACTTTTTTATTATATGCAATAGTGTCGGGCCAAGCTTGGGCCCAAGTCAGGCTTTTTTGAGAAAGCTTGACTCCGAACCTGCAGGCCTAAAATTTTGTCCAAGCCTCGTCAACAGGTCTACCAATGACGACACATTGGACAACTCTTTACCAGTGAGATAATGGAATCAACTTTTGGGTGAAGAATGATATAGGGTTCTCGTCAAATGGTTCTCCGATGGTATGTTTATGTAGGCTAGGACTTAGGCGAAAATCATAAAATGGGTAAGGAATAGACAAAAGGGGGAAGACTTTGCCCGTTTGTGTCATTTCGAAAATTTCATTTCTTAGCATCTTTTGTAAGCTAACTTAATGGTTAAGGATCTTAATTGCAATGTAAAAGTTTAGGGGACTCTGTCACAAAAGAAAGTACAAGGGCTATTTTTCATAACCCTATAAATAAGGAGGGGTCTTTGTAATTTACCCAAACATTTTTGTATGACTAGAAGCGTACATAAAATTATTCATACAAGATCTTGCCACTGAGAGCTGAGACCATAGATCATAGAAGGTTTTGGGAACCAATCAAGGGCTGATTCGTTGGTGTATTAATTGATTTGTTCCAGTATTAATGCAGAGTTAAATCCCCCAATCAACACTTTGGGGATAAAAGGGTAAAGGGAGAAATTATTAATGGTGCATGGCACTAAATACCAAAAAAAAAAAAAGATTTTGAAATAATAAAAAGAGTCTTGATCGACCTTTTATTCGGGTAGTCACCCTTGCTCGACTTGCTTGCAATGTAGCAGCAAAAAATAGAATAGTTTCATATGTGATTTATGAAGTTGCTAAATGATGCAATCATTATTGATCGAGGAAATGGAAGTAGTGACCATATGGATTTTGGATGGTCTAATCATTCCATTTTAACTAATTAAACTGATTTATTGAACCATTCAAGCTCAACCTACCACCACCTGGATTTTACTTTTTACAACATTGAACTCGACAAGTTCTAGTGGATTATCTAATCTAACATTTTAACTTTTGAAGGTAGGTGAGTAAAGGCTCATATCCAAAATTACTAAGCCAAAGCAATTAGTTTAGGCACTATGTAGTCATGGGTAGTAGCGGATCTAAGACCTTTAATCAAGGGGGATACGCATTATCATATGGGGTGGATTTAGGGTGGGGACTGATGATGCGCAATTCGGCCACTTTTAGCTGGAAGTGACTATGCTTCTAACTAGCGACGGGCAAGAGATACCTGCATGAAAAGAGATGAAGGAACCCGGGGTTGTTTATCCGGCGGGAATACACCGATGCTTAAGTTAGTACTCGGTTGCAAGCTGGAAGAGAATGAGTTTGCAAGAAGATGAGAAAGCTAGAGAGTGGTGAATATGCGATACCTTGGCCCCTGGGGGGTTGAAGTCTTTCTATATTGGCATCTTGACAGGTTTGGTGGGATTGATCCCGAATCTCTGCTGCAGCGATCTGTTGTCAGGTAACGCCTCGGAGTGATTGGATGTTGTCGTCAGGACTGGGGAGCAGGTGGGCTAATGCGACCGTTGTAGGGTACAGTCCCGCCAGGTAGGAGACAACCTCCGGGGTTGGCAGGCACGATGCCGCTAGACCAGGGACAATGAGTGCAGTCCTCAGAGTTGTCAGATACTGCGCCGTCAGACAAGGGACGTGGGTGTAGTATTCAGGGTTGGAAGGTACAGTCATGTCAGGTAGGAAGCTTTCCGCGAGAGGCCGGGCCACCTGATAATGAGCTGCCCCGTAGCGAGTTACCTGGTGGTGAGCTGCCTGTGGCGAGCTTGAGCTGTCTAGTTGTCAAGAGGCTGCACTTAGTTGGCATGAGGTGCTAGGTGTCATAATATCATTGGAGGGCCAAATATGCCCTCATCATTTGCCCCCCACTCCCAAGCTGAAAGTAATTCGGCAAAGGGAGTAGATTTCTCCTTTTTGCCCGTAATTCTACGAGCTTGTAAGCGCTGATTCAGTTTCTTAGGCTCTGGAGCTGCTTGGAAGCGAGCTGCCCGTAAGGTGCCGAGGTCTCTGCCAGTTCGGTATTGTAGCTCTTAGGATCTGGGGGCAACTTATAGTCCACTTTTATTGATTTTGTCCATGCTGAAGAGGCGATTGTGTCTTAAGTGCCCATGCCAAGGAGGCAACTGGGACTTGCTTGCCCATGCCGAAGAGGCGACTGGGTCTTAAGTGTCCATGCCAAGGAGGCGACTGGGACTTGCTCGCCCATGCCGAAGAGGCGACTAGGTCTTAAGTGTCCATGCCAAGGAGGCGACTGGGACTAGCTTGCCCATGCTGAAGAGGCGGCTGGGTCTTAGGTGTCCATGCCAAGGAGAAGACTGGGACTAGCTTGCCCATGCCGAAGAGGTGGCTGGGTCTTAAGTGTCCATGCTAAGAAGGCGATTGGGACTTGCTCGCCCATGCAGAAGAGGCGATTGGGACTAGCTTGCCCATGCCGAAGAGGCGACTGGGTCTTAAGTGTCCATGCCAAGGAGGCGACTAGGTCTTAAGTGTCCATGCCAAGGAGGCGACTGGGACTTGCTCGCCCATGCCAAAGAGGTGACTGGGTCTTAAGTGCCCATGCCAAGGAGGCGACTGGGAATAACTCATCCATGCCGAAGAGGCGACTAGGTCTTATGCGGTGTCGAGGTCTTTGTCAGTTCGGCACTTTAGCCCTTAGGCTCTGGGAGCGACTCAAGGTTCACTCCTAAGCTTTGCCCATGCCGAAGAGGCGACTAGAGCTTATGCGGTGCCGAGGTCTTTGTCGTCGTCTCTCCTCCTCTTCTCTACTAGAGCTCCGTCTTTTTGATTCATTTCCTCTTCAGTCTCAATGAATTGGTCAGCGAGTTTGAGGAATGCGGTGATGTCCTTGGGCTTGATCACCACTACGTGCCACTTGAACTCCCGGTGAGTGACTCCTCTCTTTGCTGCGATGAGTCTCACAGCGGGGTCTAGGTTCGGGATAAAGAGGCAGGTGTTGTTGAAGCGCTTGATGTAGCTCCGGATGGACTCTCCCTCTTTCTGGACTATGCAAAGAAGGCTTTCCTACGACCTCAGACACTTCTTGCTAGTAACGAAGTGCGAGGTGAATGCTTGTACGAACTGTGCCCAGCTCTGGATTTCTCCGGATGGGAGGTTTCTATACCACGTGCGTGCTACTCCTCTGAAGGTCATGGAGAAGGCGACGCACATGCAGGCTTCACTGGCCCCGACGAGGTGCATCTGGGACTGGAAGGAGTCCACATGGTCACTTGGGTCAAACAACCCATCGTACTTGTCTAGGGGGGGACCTTGAAGACCTTTGGCATGGGAGCTGCTAGGAGATCGGGGGAGAGGGGAGATGGCACCGATAGGAGAGGGGCGGTCTTCATGACTCCAGAGCTCACTCCCGTCTTACCTTTGGGTTGTTCGGGTCGGCTGGGCTCTGCGAGCTGTTCAGGGATTATTGCACGGTGCACCTTGGGACGCCGCCTTGGCTACTTCTTGGCGGGATCCGTGTTGGTGCTGCTTGCTTCGGTACTGTCAAGCTGAGTCTTGGCCTGGTGAGAATCAGGCTAATACTGGCTTCTGCAAACCGAAGGGTATCGTTCAGAGTTCGCGGCCAGGACTTTGAACCGGTTGCCCGTCAGTGAGGTTTCCGGTTGAGCGCGCTGGGATGGACCGGCCTTGGTGGGGTGAGCGCTTTCTGATCCGCCTTGTAACCGCGAGGTGGTGGGAGCTACTGGCTCTCTCCTACTACAGGATGAGGCTTTGGAGGTTTCCCCTCTGCGAGGAGGGCGACTACTTCGGCAGCGGTTGAGCGGCTGCTAGTTCTGCGGCGTTATCGGGCACCGCAACTGAGCTGGTTGTCGGCTTTGCTGCAGCGTTGGGAACTACTACTGATAGAAATGACACAGGACTTGCTGTTGGTAGTGCTAAAGCTACTTGACTTGCTGCATCTGGGTCTGAATAGCCCACACGCACTGCACTAGGTCACCCAGCTAGTTTTGCCCCACGGCGGGAAGAACCATGGAGGGTTCAGTGAAGGTGGTGTTTACCACAAGAGGGAATGGGGTGTTCACCGCCTCGGTGACCTGGGGTAGGTCCAGCGTGGGGACCCCGAAGGTGCTGAGAGGTACAGTAAACTGACCGATACGCACGGTTGGAGCCTGAAGTTGCCCCTCAGAAGTGTTCATTTCGTTATTCTACCCGGCGTTGCTAGAAGACGCCATTAATGCTGGCGAAAGTTCTGTAGAGAAAGCTTTTTAAAATGTTTCCCACAGACGGCGCCAATTGATGATGCGCAATCCAGCCACTCCTAGCTGGAAGTGACTATGCTTCTAGCTGGCGACGGGCAAGAGATACCTGCGTGAAAAGAGACGAAGGAAACTGGGGTTGCTTATCCGGCAAGAACACTCCGATGCTTAAGTTAGTACTCGGTTGCAAGCTGGAAGAGAACAATTTAAAGGGAACACTCCGATGCTTAAGTCAATATCTTTGTGGGTCAATTGTTCGTGACAGCCTTTGACCAATGTGTTGGCATGTTTTAACCTAAAGGGAATAAACGAAACAAAATTTAATAATTGCAGCTATCTCAATTATTTCTATTTTGGTTTAACTATTTTCATAGAATTTATTGCTATCATTAATTGATATGGAATGCTATCGTAACCAGTTGGTTAATGATAAGTGTTGATTTAATGCTGGGTTTTGTCAACTAAATTAGGAAGGTATAAGGTTTATTTTGGCTATCCTAATAAATCTAAAAGTTAAATGCTTGAATTGCAAGATTGCTATTTTTAGCCTATGATCGGTGATCAATTGACTCAAATTGAACCCTTGGATCAGAGTTTGGTAAGACTGAAATTTTCCTTGTTAATTGTTATTTGCTATTTTGTGTTAATTGTTATTTTAATTTAGAAATTTAATTATTTGAAATTCTCACTCTTTAAATTGTGCATTTGGCTGAGAAATTAATTACTGGCTCCCTATGGGATTCGACCTGGTACCACTGTTACTACAATTTTATTCGTAGAGTGGGACTAGAATTAAATTTGAGGGCTTCGACAACCCGTCAGAATTTTGGCACCGTTGCCGGGGAGCTATTTTAATTTCTTAGCTTTGTGCCTTCCGTTTGTGCTAACCTCTTTTGTTTTATGACTCGTTCTTCTCAAAAAGGTGAACTAGAATATATTCCTAAAATTGAGAAGACAAACCGTCGTTTGAGAATGGAGGCTAAGCAAAGGAAGGGTCGTTCACCTCCAAGGGTGAATTTCGATATTGACTTGACGACTTGTGATAGATCTATTTTTGAAGAAGAAGAAAAGATGGCTGAGAGAGAAACAACACTAAGGGAGTTAGCTACACCAATCGTGAATCAACAACCTTTGTGCATAGTATATCCCACTCTTGAGGTAGCTTTTGAACTTAAATTAGGTTTAATTCAATTGCTTCTTGTTTCTCATGGATTTCCAGACGAGGACCCTCACAAGCATCTTAAAGAGTTCCATGTTGTATGTTCAAGCATGAAACCACAGGGTATGACTGAGGAACAGGTAAAACTGATAGCTTTTCCTTTTACTTTATGAGATAAGGCAAATGATTGGTTATATATTCTTCCTCCTGGTTCAATACGTACATGGAATGAGATGAATAGGGTGTTTTTAGATAAGTATTTCCCTGAATCATGAGCTGCAAATATTAAAAAGAGATTTGTGGGGTAAGGCGGTCTAGTGGTGAGACACTATATGAGTATTGGAAAAGGTCCAAACAACTCTGTGCTAGCTGTCCACACCACCAAATACCTGAGCAGCTCTTAATCCAATACTTCTACAAATGACTCCAACCTATGGATATGAGTATGGTAGATGCAGCTAGTGGAGGAGCCTTAGTCAACAAAACACCTGAGGCGGCTTAGCAATTGATTTCCGACATGGCTGAGAACTCTCAACAATTTGGAGCAAGAATAGATGGAGCTATTAGACGTGTTAATGAGGTAAGTCATTCTAATCCGAAAAGTCAAATTTCTGATCTAACTGCTTTGGTTCGTCAATTGGCTGCAGGGCAATTAAAAACGACTAAGGTTTGTGGCATATGCTCAATTCCTGGGCATCCTACGGACATGTGCCCATCATTGCAAGATGATTCAATGCAACAAGTCAATGCCGTAGGAGGATTTCCTGGCCAACCTCAATGCAAATATGATCCCTATTCTAACTATTACAATCCTGGGTGGAGGCATCATCCCAATCTGAGCTATGGAAATCAAGGAGGGCCATAGAAATTCCAGCCTCATGCTTTCAACAAACAACCTCCAATTCCAGCACTTACCCAAGCCCAAAATCAACCCTCAAGTTCAGGTATGTCTTTAGATGAGATAGCTAAGGCTCTAGCGACTAACACTCAACAATTCTAACAGGAAACAAGGGCCAGCATCTAGAACTTAGGGAATCAAATCAGTCAACTTGCTACTTCTATTAGCAAGTTGGAGGCGCAAAACTCTGGAAAACTACCATTACAGACGGTGGTCAATCCCAAGGAGAGTGTTAGTGCAATGGTGCTAAGAAGTGGGAAGGAATTGCAGTTACAGCCTACTTCACCAAAGAAAGTGGATGAAGAGCAGAAAGAAGAGGAAGAACAAAATCCACTTGAGAGTTCCAATAAGGTAAAGCCTGATTCCCCTTTACCTAAGATTTCTAATGCCATTGTGCCACCTTTTCCCAGTAATTGGAAAAATCTAAGAAAGAAGAGTACGAGCAAGAGGTTTTGGAGACCTTTAGGAAGGTGGAGATAAATATTCCTTTGTTAAATGCCATCAAGCAAATCTCGAAATATGCAAAATTTCTGAAGGAGTTGTGCACTAACAAAAGGAAGTTGAGAGGTGATGAGAAGGTAAGGGTTGGGGAGAATGTGTCAGCTGTCATCAAGAGAACCTTGCCAGAAAAGCGTGCTGATCCAGGTATGTTTACTTTACCTTGCGTGATTGGCAAGAAAAGAATTGAGCATACCATGCTAGACTTAGGTGCATCTATCAATGTCATGCCATACTCAATCTATTATGCTTTGAATTTGGGTCCATTGAAGGAGACTGGGGTAGTCATTCAATTAGCTGACCGTTCTAACGCTTACCCTGAGGGGATTGTTGAAGATGTTTTGGTGTAGGTTAATTACCTAATATTTCCAACTGATTTTTACATCTTGAAGATGGAGGAAGACACTATCACAAATTCAGCTCCACTTCTATTAGGCAGGCCATTTATGAAAATGACCAAAACCAAAATAGATGTGGATGAGGGTACTCTCTCCGTCGAGTTTGATGGAGATTGTTAAATTTAACATTTTTGAAGCAATGAAGTACCCTAATGAATGTCATTTAATTTGTTCAGTTGATATTGTTGATTCAATTGTGTAGGAAATTTTTGAAGAAGAAGATATGAATGAAGAGCTCGAATTGAGTGCACAATTGGATATGAAGGAAGAGTTAGATTCATCCTATGAAGCTTTGGAGCCAATATTAGAGTCAAGGTTAACAAATTCTAATATTCCATCATCGTTTTCTCATAGAAATTGTTACCTTCTACTTTGCAGGCTCCTAAGTTAGAGTTGAAGACCTTGCCAGATCACCTTAAGTATGCCTATTTGGGTGATGAAGAAACATTGCCAGTGATCATTGCAAAATGGTTGACTGATGATCAAGAGGCACAGCTCATCAAGGTTTTGAAGGAGCATAAAGCAGCAATTGGTTGGACTTTAGTTGATATAAAAGGAGTTAGTCCATCAATTTGCATGCACAGAATTCTTTTGGAAGATGGTGCCAAGCCAGTCAGAGAATCGCAAAGGAAGCTCAACCCGGCAATGAAGGAAGTGGTAATGAAAGAAATCCTTAAGTTGTTAGATGAAGGGATAATCTATCATATTTCGGATAGTAAGTGAGTAAGTCCAATACATGTTGTACCCAATAAAATTGGGATCACTGTGGTAAGAAATCAAAATAATGAACTGGTCCCAATGAGGTTACAAAGTGGGTGGCGCATGGTGATTGATTTTCGGAAACTTAATTTAGCCACTAGAAAATACCATTTCCCCTTACCCTTCATAGATCAAATGTTAGAATGGTTAGCTGGTAAGGCATTCTTTTGTTTTCTTGATGGTTTTTCAAGTTACTATCAATTAGTGATTGCTCAAGAGGACTAAGAGAAGACGACTTTTACTTGCCCGTTTGGCACTTTCGCCTATAGACAGATGCCTTTTGGTCTGTGCAACGCTCTAGGAACTTTTCAAAGGTGCATGTTAAGTATATTTTCGGAATTTATTGAGAAGTGCATTGAAGTGTTCATGGATGACTTAACTGTCTATGGTGATTCATTTGATGATTGTTTAGATAATTTGAGTAAGATTTCGGATAGGTGTGTTGAAACTAATTTAGTTTTGAATTATGAAAAATGTCACTTTATGGTGAAAGAAGGCATTGTGTTGGGGCATGTTATTTCTGCTAGAGGAATAGAGGTCGATAAGGCAAATGTCAATTTGATTGTGAGCTTACCTTACCCTACAAATGTTAGGGAAGTGCGCGCTTTTCTTGGACATGCAGGTTTTTATCGTAGGTTTATCAAGGACTTTTCAAAAATTGCCCTGCCATTGTCCAAACTGCTTCAAAAAGATGTGCCTTTTGACTTGGGGATGAATGCAAGGAAGCACTTGATAAGCTTAAGAATTTGCTGACAATTGTACCCAATATTCAACCACCTGACTGGAACTTGCCCTTTGAAATCATGTGTGATGCGAGCAATTATGCTGTAGGAGCTGTTCTAGGTCAGTGGGTTGATGGGAAGAGTCATGTCATTTACTATGCTTCAAGGACGTTGAATGCTGCACAATGCAACTACACAACCACCGAAAATGAACTATTAGCAATTGTTTTTGCTTTAGATAAGTTTTGCTCATATTTGCTTGGCTCTAAAGTAATTGTGTTTTCTGATCATGCAGCCTTGAAATACTTATTGGCGAAAAAGGAGTCAAAGCCGAGGTTGATAAGGTGGATACTTTTGCTCCAAGAGTTCGATTTAGAGATCAAGGATCGAAAGGGAGCTGAAAGTTTGGTGGCAGACCATCTAAGTAGGTTGGTAAAAGATGATGACTCTTTACCTATCTCTGAGTTTTTTCCTGATAAGCAACTGTTCCAAATAAAAGGTATGGTCCCTTGGTATGTTGATATTGTGAATTACTTGGTTACTGGTATTTTTCCTGGTTATCTTAGCAAGTCGATGAAGAATAAAATTAGGAATGAGGCAAAATATTATGTTTGGGACGAGCCTTATTTGTGGAAATACTTATTGGCGAAAAAGGAGTCAAAGCCGAGGCTGATAAGGTGGATACTTTTGCTCCAAGAGTTCGATTTAGAGATCAAGGAACGAAAGGGAGCTGAAAGTTTGGTGGCAGACCATCTAAGTAGGTTGGTAAAAGATGAAGACTCTTTACCTATCTCTGAGTTTTTTCCTGATGAGCAATTGTTCCAAATAAAAGGTATGGTCCCTTGGTATGCTGATATTGTGAATTATTTGGTTACTGATATTTTGCCTAGTTATCTTAGCAAGTTGATGAAGGATAAAATTAGGAATGCGGCAAAATATTATATTTGGGACGAGCTTTATTTGTGGAAATTTTGCTCTGATCAAGTAATTAGGAGATGTGTCCCTAAAAGTGAACATAAGTCTATTTTGATTTTTTGTCATAATTATGCTTGTGGTGGCCATTTTGGGCCAAAAAAAACTGCTAGGAAGGTCTTAGATAGTGGGTTGTATTGGGAAACTTTATTTAAAGATGCATACTTATTTTGTAAAAATTGTGAAAGATGCCAACAAACAGGTGCATTGTCTCGTAGAAATGAGATGACCCAAACTCTCATTCTTATTTGCGAAATTTTTGATGTTTGGGGTATTGATTTTATGAGACCCTTTTCTTCCTCTTGTGGTTTTGCTTACATACTTTTGGCAGTTGATTATGTCTCAAAATGGGTAGAAGCAAAAGCCACCAAAACTGATGATTCTAAGTGTATTGTAGGTTTTATCAAATCTAACATTTTTAGTAGGTTTGGTATTCCTCGAGCCATCATAAGTAATCAAAGGACCCACTTCTGCAATAAAGCCGTTGAAGCCTTGCTGAAAAAGTATGGGGTGCATCACCGAGTCGCCCCTGCCTATCACCCCCAGATAAATGGACAAGCAGAGGTTTCCAATTGAGAGGTCAAGTCTATTTTAGAGAAAACGATGAATCCAGGTAGAAAAGATTGGAGCCTACGTCTAGATGACGCACTTTGGGCATATACCGAACCGCATACAAAACACCAATAGGAATGTCTCCTTATAGATTAGTTTTTGGCAAATCTTGTCTTGGATTGTTTGGCCCGTATGGGTGTCTTGTTTTGTGAGAAGGGGATATTTAAATTTTTTGAGCCTTGTCGTATTTGGCCATGTGATTTGCGTCCGTACACTGGTGCTTCTTCCTCTACTAACCCATCTTCTCCATGTACGGGTTCAGATTCCTCTTCCTCGGATGAGCACTTTCCCCCGACTCCCCTTTCCCTCCGTGAGCAGCTCCACCAAATGGATCGCAGGTTGGACACCATCGAGGAGAGTATGAGCAGTATGGCCAAAGACTTAGCTGACGTTAAGAAGGCCTTTCAAGCTCTCTTTGCGCATGTTGGTCTTACATATCCCCCCATTGAGTCTATTTAGGGAAGTCCTTTTTCCTCCCCTTCTATTTTCGTGTTACTTGTTTGTTCTTGTGTGTTTTCGTGTTGGTCCATTCTGTTCTGTTTTTTTTTTGTTTTTGTTGTTTTGTGTTGTCATACATTGGGGTCAATGTATGATTTAGGTGTGGGGGAGGGATTAGTGTTAGTTTTAGTTGCTATGTTGAATGTTATTTTAGTTATTTTGGTTATTAAGCCATGTGAACTTTTATCGGGGTTTTGTGTTAGGTTTAGGATTGTGTTAAGAGTTGTGTTATGTGAAAAAGGGAAAAATTTTCAAAAAAAAAAAAAAATGATTGCCCATGTGTTATGGTATTGAGTTGGGAAAGCATTAAAGATGATTGCCCATTTCTTTAATAGTTAATATGGATGATAAATGTGCAAGATTTGACACAAGCCTACTATAAAGTGAGGCTTTGAGCCTTTAATGAGCAATTCATTCCTTGCGCTCAATCTTTGTTTCTTTGTTGAGTGAAAATCGCACATGGCTCATTCTGGAACTTGCTTTGTTATAAGACCACATTTTGAATTCTATGCATTTAAGTGATAAAGGCACTTAGGTTTATTAGCCCCTTGTACCTTGACCTTTTTCTTTGAATGAAATCACATCATTATAGCACTAACCTTTATTTTTGGCTTGCGTTTCGTCCTTTTATCAAGGGAATATATGATTAATTGCATAATTGTGGTTATTTGCCTGAAGACGGATGTGATGTTTTGGAAGTATTGCTCTAAATCGGATGAGTATGTTGTGTGATTGGAATTTGTGGAAAATTGTTGTTTATATGGCCTAAGTATGGCTAAGTTGTTATGCAAGCTGTTGTTCCACCAGAACTTATTGAAGAAAAGCATGGCAGCTTTAGTAGAGAAGAAAAAAAAAAAAGCAAAAAAAGAAAAAAAAAGAGCTGTGGAAGGTTTGGAGCTGTACAGTGATGCTTTCTTTTGGGCAAATTTGCCTTGTGTTGAAATTGAATTGAGTTGTTAGTCATATATTTCCTTGATAAGTTTAACCTCAAAAATATCCTTTTTTATCCTACCCTTGTCCCTAGCCACGTTACAACCTATAAAAGACCTTTTGATGAGTGTATGGAATTCATATCTCTAAGTGGTGGTGATGTGATATATTTGCAAGCCTGTGGTAATGCAGTCCATGTTGTCGATTTTGAGTGCTTCATGTCCCATAAACACTTTTGAGTGCAATGAGTGAACCCATTGTGAGGGTTGTTGAATATTGTGCATTTTGAATTCGGAAAGATTATTGGGAAGTGTGATGGTTGTTTTAATGTCAAATGCTATGACATATTGGTTGTCTAAGTGTGGTTAGGTGGAATGCTCGAGGGCAAGCATTATATAGGTGTGGGGGAGTTTGATAGATTGACAAATTGCATGTGATTTTGCTTGTTTTCATTAGGTTTTTGGTTAATAATTGTGTAATCTGAGGTAGTTTTGATGATAATTGTGTTAATGTTGTTTATTTGAAGGCTTGAATCAAATTGGAGCGAAAAAGGGAAGATTTGAAGCATAATTTGGAGTTTAATGTGATGGAAAGAATGAAGGACAAAAAGGGCTGCGTAGTTGCTGAAAAGAGTCTCACAATAGTTACAACGCGGGCACGTCATAAAGAAGCTACAAGTCTGAATTCCTGCGAGAGAAGAAACAATATGTTGATGATTTCTGAATCTTTTATTATCTTTTTGGATTAGGAAATAACTATTAAGTGTCATAATCTTGTGGGCAACTCTTTTAGAAGTGTTTTATTTGTTTTATGACTCAACTTTAGAGATTATTTTTTTTAGGGAAGCTCCTAAAATTTAGGAAACTTCTCCTTATAAGTAGGAATAGGTCTCTTTTCCTAGAGAAGATATGCGTACGTTTCATATGCACAGCCCCCCAACTACTTCTCTCTCTCTTTTCAATACAATTTCATCTTTTTCTTTATTTTCTCTTTATTCCTCTTTAATTTCCTGAAGAAAATTTAGCGGCGGAGATGACAACCATGAGTGGTTGAGCTTCTCTTTTCTGATTCAAGGGGAATTTTTTGTTCAAATGTGTCACCGTGAGGTTATGTGCTTAATTTAAATTCTTGCCTTTAATTCAAGTATTCGTTTATTCTTTATGCATATTTTTATGAAAGTTGATGTTGATTAATCTGACAAATTAATTAATATTGATCTTTCTACGGCTATCCATGATTCGGTGATCCGTAATTGTCACGAATAGTGGTACAAGTAGCAATTAGGTCAATATCTTTGTGGGTCAATTGTTCGTGACAGTCTTTGACCAATGTGTTGGCATTTTTTAACCTAAAGGGAATAAACGGAACAAAATTTAATAATTGCAGCTATCTCAATTATTTCTATTTTGGTTTAACTATTTTCATAGAATTTATTGCTATCATTAATTGATATGGAACGCTATCGTGCCCAGTCGGTTAATGATAAGTGTTGATTGAATGCTGGGTTTGGTCAACTAAATTAGGAAGGTTTAAGGTTTAGTATGGCTATCCTAATAAATCTAAAAGTTAAATGCTTGAATTGCAAGATTGCTATTTTTAGCCTATGATCGGTGATCAATTGACTCAAGTTGAACCCTTGGATCAGAGTTTGGTAAGACTGAAATTTTCCTTGTTAATTGTTATTTGCTATTTTGTGTTAATTGTTATTTTAATTTAGAGATTTAATTATTTGAAATTCCCACTCTTTAAATTGTGCATTTGGCTGAGAAATTAATTACTAGCTCCCTGTGGGATTCGACCTGGTACAACTGTTACTACAATTTTATTCGTAGGGTGGGACTAGAATTAAATTTGAGGGCTTCGACAACCCGTCAGCGATCTATTGTTAGGTAACGCCTTAGAGTAATTGGTTGTTATCGTCAAGACTGGGGAGCAGGTGGGCTAATGCGACCGTTGTAGGGTACAATCCCGCCAGGCAGGAGACAACCTCTGGGGTTGGCAGGTACGACGCCACCAGACAAAGGACAATGAGTGCACTCCTCAGAGTTGTCAGATACTGTGCCGTCAGACAAGGGACGTGGGTGCAATCTTTAGGGTTGGCAGGTACGGTCCTGTCAGGTAGGAAGCTTTCCGCGAGAGGTCGGGCTACCTGATAACGAGCTGCCCTGTAGCGAGTTACCTAGTGGCGAGCTGCCCGTGGCGAGCTCGAGCTGTCTAGTTGTCAAGAGGCTGCACTTAGTTGGCATGAGGTGCTAGGTGTCATAATATCATTGGAGGGCCAAATCTGCCCTCATCAGGGACCATACTCCCCATCTCCAACATCGATCCCATCGAGGAGAAAGGTCAGCCTCCATCTCTGATTCCTAATGGAGATGGGTTCCCCATTGAGGACTCAAATCTAAGAATTATTTAAATATTCTAACAAAATTTAATAATAACTTTAAAATATTTATTAAAAATACAAAAAATAATTTTATATTTTTACAAAATATATCACAAAATTATGTACTAACAATTTAAATTATGTTTTTTTGGATTATCAATTTAAATGTTTTTCAAATATTTAATAATATGTAATAGCTTTAAATAAATAAAATTCAAATAACAAAAAAAATTAATATTTTATAGCTTATTTAAATATTTATCATAACTAGATTTTAAATAGTTAAAATAACGTAATTATGTAATAATAGTAAAAATTATAATTTTATAGATAATTAAATTCAATAAATAATTAATATTTTAAAATTTAAATGTTTTACATATTATTTAAGTATTTAAATAACTAAATATTTTAAATAAAAAATATTTAACATAACTAGATTTTAAATAGTTAAAATAAAGAAATTATGTAATAAATATGAAAAAATCTAAAAAGCAGAAAAATAATTATAAAATAATATAGAAATTAATAATAATTTAATATTTTTACATAATATTGTAAATAACTAATTTCACTTATATCAAGTAATAATTCAAGACAATAACTTTCAAAAAAATAATATTTATTAATAAAAATTTTAAACTCTTAATCTCTATTTATTATATAATTATATATACTAAAATTAATATTTATTATATTTTAGTAATTATTTATTGTTTTTTGTGATAAATGTATTTGCAATGATTATGTATAAATTTATTTTGTTTTGTTATTTAACAAAAAACTTTCAATAATTATTGGAGATTAATCTACTGTTATTGAAATTTTTAAATTTAATTTATTGTACTTATTGTGTTTTTGTTATAACATATTGATTAATATTTATTTGAGATTAAACTATTATTTGAGATTATACTATTTATTGACTAAGTTAACATATTTTTAGTACTTATTGTATTTTTGTAATTACTGTAATTATTGTATTTATTCATTATCAATATATTTTCAATAATTGTGTATTTTTGCTATAAATTTTTAATAATTATTGGAGATTAAACTATTGTTGTTTATTAGAGATGAGACTATTAATTTAGTTGAAATTATGAGTGTTCATGAGTTGATTCTATTTGGTTGTAGGCTATTTGGCCAACCAAATTGACCTTGTGAGGTTAGGGAGTTGGTCAGTTCAAACCGACTGACCTTTTGTGAAAACCAACCCACTCAATTTGTATTGATTTGCATCGATTTTTTTTTTCTTTGGTCAATCAGTTCAAAAGATTTAAACATAAAAATTTTATTTTATTTTAAAAATTACAATGCATTTTTTTGAAAAAAATAAATTTAAAAGTTAGATTTATGATATAAAACATTTTAGACAAAAAAATATGGAAAACTTTCCACTTTTCATATTAAAAATTATATTTAAAATATAAAATATTAATATATATCCATGGTTAAGTCGTTCGATTTTGGTCAATTTACAAATGGCCAAAGTGAAACTAATCCAACTTGGTCGAATTAGGAATTTTTTGAACCAAAGCCGACCTAAAATACTAGAAAACCGACCAACTCGGGTTGAATTGATCAAGTTGGTTGATTTCATCAGTTTGATGAATAAACCTAACTGAAATTAATTATTGTTATTTTTGTATTATAAAAAATTTATTAAAAGTAGTATATAAAATATGAATAATTATTAATTATTTAAAAAGTTGAAAATATAAAACAATTGTATACTCTTATGTGTTTCTATTATGGTCATTTACTAGAACACACCTTATAGTTTAACATATTTACTTAAACCTACCTTATAGTTTTCATTTTACTAAAACATCCCATATATTTTACAACATATTTACTTAATCAACATTTTATTAAGGATGTTTGTTTTGCAATTAGGCACATGATTTTTTATTCCAAAAATACCCTAAAACTTTTTTGTACAAAAAAAAATTGACCAAATATAGCCATTAGAGTGGTTGCCCGTGTCTTACTAAGGGCAAAAATGGTATTTTTATTTTTATTTTCTTTTGATTAAATTTATTTAAATGAACATTAGGGTCAACATTGTCATTTTCCACTATCATCTAATGGAAGATTGATTAAATCCATTGTAAATTATAAGTGGTATTTTAGTAAAATATTAACTATAGAGTAGATTTTAGTAAATCCATGAAATTGTAAGGGGTATTTTAGTAAATGATCCTTTGTATTATTTAGCTTTTGCTTAATAAATCCCGTGCATTGCACGGGTCCCCTAATATTATATATTTTAATATATATATATATATATATATATATATATATATAATAAGGGTCGAGGCAAGGTGGGGACTTCAATTTCAATCCCCATCCCCGCCAAGGCTGTCTTCTATCCCTGACCCAATCAGGTCAGGGATGTCAATTACCAAATAGAGATGGGGAAAATTGCCAACTTTAAATTTGAGATGAAGTAGGGGATAAAGTTAAGCTTTTTTTTTGGAAACTAAAAAGGTCATTGATTCAAAACATCATTCCAAGGGTGGCCATCACCACTAGAAGAGCACAGAAAAAAAGGCCTCATCCATAACTTAAAAGCTCATTGATTCCAAACATCATTCTAAGGGTGGCCATCACCACTTGAAAGCACAGAAAGAAAGGCCTCATCCAAGGTGGTGGGCTATTGATAACTCTGTATTTTGATGCCTTAAGGGCATCATTTTAGGGGTATTTTCAACCTTAGACTGACTAATCTATATGCTTTTTCCGGTTAAATTCAATATTGTGGAATCTGAGGGGTCCCTGTGCAAATTTTGGGTAAAAACTGAGAAATTTATAGAGTTTTATGTAGATTTTGGGAAGCTGGTGAGAATTCCAGCTAAGAGAAGAGGTGTTTCTGTGAAAAACTGAGCACAAGAGGCCACCTCTTATTTGCTAAACCTAGAAAAACGCCCCTCCTACTGTATTAGCATACTCTCCTCTCCTTAAAAAACCCTAGGGCGCCTCCTCTCTCATTCTTTTTATCTCTAACAAACCCTAGCCGCTCCTAACTGCTAAATCTTCACCTTCCACTCCTCCCATGAAGTTTCTGACAATCATAAAAACCTCCCATATACATTCACTTTAACAAAAGCCTCCCCTCTATTTTCGAAAAAATTGACAAATACCTCCCTTCCGTCAATGATCAAGATGGAAAACATGTAAAAATACATTTTTACCCTTGAACAATTCATTACAATATTCTGCTTCGCAAAATTTTCCATTCATTTTCTGTGACTGTTCTTCACCAACAACGATTGTTCTTCACCCACAACAACCCTTCTTCACCCCCCAGAGTTCGATTTCTTTACTGATGATGATCGTTTTTCACCGCGAAATTTGATTTCTTCACCAGATAGCGATTGTGACTTTCTTGACTTTCTTTTTCTTTATTTTGCAGCAGTGATAGTATTCAGACTATTCTCTGTGAGGTTGAGGTGGAGTGGGGGTGGTCTTTTCTTTGTGAAGTCTCTAGCGTCCAGACTGAGTGGTGGTAGTCAGGACTGCCTTCCCACCACGCAAATCTAGAACCTTGTCAGTTCGTTGAAGGTCAACTTCCTAGTCTGGGCCATGGCGCTGCATAGGTGTTTGACCAAGGAGAATTTTCTTATGGGGGATGTGCAAATTCAGGATCTGAACTATAGCTTGTGTAGGTAGGTGATAGAATTTGTTGACCATCTGTGCATTCACTGATCGGTTTCTTCTCAAATCTAGTGGCACTTCATCAAATCTGCAGGGATCTGTTGTTAGGTCATGACAAATTCAGTTAAAGAGCTCTTGTGGTGCTGGAACCTGAGTAGGAAGGGAAATATGTTTGGAAGTCTATCCCTGCTATCGGTCAAAAAAAAAAGTCTATCCCCGCTACTCTGTTAGGGACTATATGGGCTGAGAGAAATAGGAGACAGTTCTGTAAAAACAGTAAAGAGGTGGATGAGTTAATTAATTTGGCTCGGGGTAAGCTTGTATCTTGGGTTTCTGTTGTCAATGAATTCAAGCATCAGAGTGCTCCTCTGCGTCTGAACTCCAAGAGTCTGTGGGAGTTGTAAGTTGTTCTGTGCTATGCATTTTGATGTATTTTAACAGACTCCTTCGATTATGTGCTAATGATCTTTCAGTCATGCCGTTGCTGCGGCTGATGGCACTCCTTCGTACTCCTGTTCTTCATGGGTTTGTTATTCTTCCAGGTTCATGTTAGACAGTTTTGTATGCCCTTAGCTTCAATCAGAATAATGTACTTTATGAGTTTATTGTAAATGAATAAAGATACATATTTGATTCATGTTCCCTTGGTATGTTTCTGTGTAATACCCTTAAACTGGACACTTAATGAGACTCGTGTTAGTTTAGAATGTTCACAGCCGGTGGGTCGGTCTGGGGAGACCTATCCTGACAAGGCTGACACTTTGGTGCCACAAAGTCGGTTGGGGTGGCCTGTCTCAGCTGCCAGGGTGAGACCCTAGGCACATACAGTGTAGGATTAATTGAATCTTTGAACTGGACCAGATTTCCAGTATTGCCCTGGACCTTGGAGATTGATGGGCAAAACTGGAAAGTTACACCCGACCCCTAGACTCGATTATGATACTACACTAGGTGTCGGATTAGGCTGTCTTTGATGTACCAATCAGTGAGATCCTTAGCGGGGGTCAAAATCTGGGTATGTTGGGACAGTCTGAGAATTCATCTGAGTG
Organism: Nelumbo nucifera; assembly: GCF_055504915.1. Lineage (NCBI taxonomy): Eukaryota > Viridiplantae > Streptophyta > Magnoliopsida > Proteales > Nelumbonaceae > Nelumbo > Nelumbo nucifera. The sequence continues at coordinate 196,877,433 of NC_142649.1, forward strand.
GGTGATCATAGTGACAGGATCAGCCCCTTTGTCGGACAAAGGTAATGATCGGGGATGCACTCTCACTGATGGAAACCAAGACTGCCGGCAGCCGATTTCAACCGTTGAGATTTGTTTTGCAAAATATATTTTATATAAGATATAAAAGTATATATGTATGGTTTCTAAATTGTTTGCAAGAAGGTTTTAATTCCCGGGATCCATATAAGTGGAGAGTGCAACACTGTTCCTTGCAGCCGAGGGAGAGGTCCTCTCTTGTCGGGCAGTGTATGATCATTATGGGCTGAGAGGTTAAGTGTAAGACCATTGAGGTTAATACCTGATGGGCTAATCTTGCATCTACCCACAATCCCTGGTGTTACAAGGTGGCTTCGCCCAGGGACCTCTTAGGGTAAGTGTTGGGCCCGTAGAGCCCATTTGATGGGCTTCAGGGGGTGCACTGTCTTTAACAGTGTATTCGGCCAGGCCTTGTAACAAAGGCTGGGCCGAACCCATGTGCCTGATGTGTAGATCAATGCTTGGGTCCCACGCCATACAAGGAAGCCCAACTGGGCAGCAGTTAAGAGAGTTAAGTGAGCACAGAAGCTTAATGGGCCTAAAGCCCATTTCGAACTGGGCTGCTTATTTAGTTAATAAAGGGGCGAAATCTGAAGTGGATCAGCTGATAGGATTGGGCTTAGACCCTATCCACTTAGAGAGTCCAAGATCTAAATAAGATTTAGATCTGGAAACCTCCTAATCAGGTTAGGAGATGGCTGATCTGATCTCCAGATAAGATAAGGATTATCCCTTATCACTTAAAGGGACTTCTAAACCAAATATGATTTGGATTAGCAACTTCTAATCTGATTAGGAGCTGATCCCTTTAAGACTATAAAAGAAGAAGGGGGCGGCAGCCTTTACACACAATACACACAGATCATCATGTTTCTTTGGTGCTGAAATCTAGAAGAGAGAATTCTGCTCCCTGCAAATACTCTCTTGCCGCCTCCCTGTTCTTGCCGCCCTGCTTTCCAGTTCGATCTCCACTTGTGGGAGAAGTCAAGATTGGATCTTGACATCAGTCCTTTGAGAAAGGATTGAAAGGAAGCTGTGCTCACGTGCCATCTTGCTGATTCTTGCGAAGGACAGAGTTCTTGAAGAAAAACACTGCTGATTCTGCTCCACCTGCACTTGCGCCATCTTCAGTGGGAGCAGTCTTTGGATCCTTCCTTGGGCGTGAACACCTTCGTTGGGAGATATTACTTCTCCGTATCAGGTATAATCCTTCCCACTTCTTTTTGGTTCAGATCTGGTTCAGTTTATGGTTCAGAATTGATCCTTGAAAATATGATTTTCTAAATGGGGAATACGATTCCCAGTTGAAGGGAGAGAAAAATTTTTGAAATTCGCCCCTTATTCCGCAATCTTTTGGGCGTCCATAGGATGGATCTCTTATCCCTTCAGTGGTATCAGAGCCATGGTTCAAATCTTGAACCAGTTTGTTTCAGATCTGAACCTGCGCAAATGGGCAGAAGGTGTTCTACCCGATTTGCGCAGATATGGGTTTTGGGAAATTTTGTTCCCAAAATTAATGGGCGAATAATCTGAAATTAATTTTATATAAATCTGATTATTATTTAGAATTGTTCTTTATGATTTTCTTGATTTATGGGCTGTTCGTACAAGAGGGGATCGAAATCTTGGTTTGCGCAGGGAACCTGCAAGATTTGCAGTTTCTTGATTTATTTATTACTTTTGGTCTGTAAATAATTTTTTTTTTTTATTTTCTATACTCAATGTATAGGTATTCGATCTGTTGTAATTATTAATAGAAATAGGATTTCTATTTATTTTAATTATGGATCGAAGATGGCGGTGCAGAAAGGGAGATTTCGCAGAGAAGAAGATTTCGCAGATGGGAGAATCGCCATCTGCGATTTGCAGTTTGTGAAACTGCATTCTGTGATCTAACCTTTGTTTTGCAGGATGGATTGTGCGAACAGCCCTGATTTACTAATTGTTGTTTTTCTTTTATCAGTAATTAATTTCAGATTATTTTCTTGAATTAAAGATTTAATTAAAAATCAAACCCTAGACCCATTCGAACCAAGATTGGTTCAAACTGTTTGGACCAAATCTAGGGTTTAATCAAGGCTAAAAGTCAGCCCTAATTTTCCCACTAATGGGCCTAAGGATTGATATTTAATTGAATGGTTAATTCAGCCCAACCTGTAAAGGCCTAATTTTAAACAGTTAAAACTGCTAAAAGCCCACTTAACCCTTAAAGCTATATGGGTTGAACCGTTCGGCCCATATACCTAGATAATGTTAATGGTTAATATTATGGATTTAAAATGGGCTTCAAATGGGCTTTACAGATAATTAATTGATTGGATCAATTTATCCCTGCATGTGTTGTATGGATGTGTGATGTGCTACGTACATGGGCCATAAGTACTTGGCCCATGCTCAATCGATAGTGGCTCTTTCGCACACCATGGCTGAATGCACATCATTGCCATGGTGTCCCTTTTGGTCATTGGATGACCTCCCTCCGTGGTGGGCCCCACACCACATCATGAGGTCCCGTGCGGAACCCTAGCCGATTTAGGCCCACCAAAATCTGGCTTTATGAAAGTCAGTGGGAGCCACTTTGGTTTGACCTAAACTAGGGCGTAATTATCTGTTCCCTCCAGATAATATGAGTGCATGTGATAGGGAGATTCATATGATGAACTCTCTAAAGGCCTTCCATCATTAGCACGAAGATGGGTCCTTCAGTAATGAGGAAACGCACCAGAAAATGGGCTATCCATTTGTTGTTGGGCTTGTCTAAGTGTTTCATAAGATGATAGGGGCGTCATAGACCGATGTGGGAGGGGCTTCACCAGAAAATGGGAACTCTCTCACGGTACCTTGGTGTTCACGAATATGATGGGTAAGCACTCACTGGACAGAAAGGTTTACCTGAAAACGGCTCTGAACCTTGTCTGACAGAGGCCAAAGGGAAAACTCATATGATGAGTGGATATGATCCTTCACAGAAAGGTGGTGGGGTTATGCAGCTGAAACAGTTGGCTTCATGCACCCTATGTGATTTCCCACATTTCCAAAGACAACCCGTAGTCTCCGTCACTGAGAAAGGAGGGAAATCTCAGAGATGAATAAATGGAAATGGATCGTAGATTAAAATCCATATCTATGAAATGAACATGAATCGAATTAGGTCGTGGACTGATGTTTGCTCTTTTATCAGAAAATGGCAAAACGGATCATTTGCAAAGCTACTTGATGACAACAAGTTGAAGGGCCCAAACTATCCTGACTGGTATAGGAACCTTATGCTGGTCCTTGCTTTTGAAAAACTTGACAAAGTGGCAAAGAATCCTGCCCCGGAGCGTCCGGGAGATAGGGCTTCTGAGGCCCGAAGGAGAGACTATCAAGAATGGGAGGAGAAAAACTCCCTTGCCCGGTGTTACATCATTGCCTCCTTGGACAATCCGATACAGAGGCAGTTCGATCAGATCGAACTTGCCAAAGACATATTGGACAGTCTCAGGACAATGTATGAAGAGCAGAATCGTTCTACTCGACAAAAGGTCTTGAAACAGTTCATGACCACACAAATGTCCAAGGGTCAACAAGTTCACGACCATTGTCTTCGGATGATGGGATACATCAACGAACTGGAGGCTCTTGGATCCGGGCTGGACCCTGCAACCCAGATAGATGCTATCCTTAACTCTTTGCCTCCTTCCTTTAATCCGTTCATCATGAACTATAACATGAACAAGCTGAATGTCAGCTTACAAGAGCTCAGCAATATGTTGCAAAGAGCTGAAGAACTGATTAAAAAGGATGAGCCTGTAGCCATGCTTGTTGAAGCTAGCAAGACAGGCAAGAGAAAGAGGAAGGCAAAGAAGCCTCAGAAGAAAGTCACTAAGAGCAAGAAGCAGAAGAAAGACAAAGCATCGGATGCCTGTCACTTCTGCAAGAAGACCGGCCACTGGAAAAGGAATTGTCCTGCCTACCTGGAATCCAAGAAAGGAAACTTCGAAACTTGTGTTATAGAAACCAATTTGTTGGTAGCTTCTGCGTCCTGGTGTATTGACTCCGGGGCTTCAACTCATGCGTGTAACTCACTGCAGGGGTTCAAGGTAAGCAGAAGGCTGAGTGAAGGAGAAGTCACACTCTACTTGGGGACTACTGCAACTGTTGCAGCCGTGGCCATAGGAACCGTGGAATTATATTTTAGAGAAGGAAAAATTATACTAAAAGATTGTCTTTATGTACAAAATTTAAGAAGAAATTTGATTTCTGTCTCAAAACTGTGTGCAGATGGTTATTCTGTCTTCTTTAGTAATACGATTACTATTAAAAGAAACAACAGATTCATCGCATACGGGGAACTGGAGAACGGTCTCTATGTTCTACATCCTTCTCTAGAAACTAACATAACCGAAACTACGTCGGTTGAAAACCCCAAGAAGAGAGCCCGTGATACAGTTAATCCCACGTGTCTGTGGCATTACCGACATGGCCACATCGGTGTTGACCGAATCACAAGGTTGGTAAAGGATGGTCCTTTGGATTTTCTAGCTGTAGAAGATCTTCCCACCTGTGAGCCTTGCCTACAAGGCAAGATGACGAAACGGCCATTTACTGGTAAGCCTGAAAGATGTACAGGCAGACTTGACCTAATACATACTGATGTATGTGGTCCCCTGAGTGTTAGGACACGAAATCAACACGTGTATTTCATCACCTTCACAGATGATTTTTCACGATATGGTTACGTGTACCTAATGAGACACAAGTCTGAATCCTTTGAAAAGTTCAAAGAGTTTAGACAAGAGGTCGAGAAACAGTTAGGGAGAGAAATTAAAGCCCTTCGATCAGATCGAGGTGGCGAATATTTCTCTGACGAATTCAGGGACTACTTAAAGGACAATGGGATAGTATCACAATTAGCTCCTCCTGCTACACCACAACTTAACGGTGTTTCAAAGAGGAGGAATAGGACCTTATTAAATATGGTCCGGTCGCTTCTCATACACTCAGAGTTACCCACATCCTTTTGGGGTTACGCATTAGAGACTGCGATTTACGTGCTGAATCGGGTTCCAACCAAATCGGTTCCGAATACTCCATATGAACTTTGGACCGGAAAGAAACCAAGTGTCAGACACTTGAAGATTTGGGGTTGTCCAGCACACGTTAAAAGAACGAGTGCAGACAAGTTGGAATCTAAAACCAGTCGTTGCCTATTTGTAAGCTACCCAAAAGGCTCTGTAGATTACCATTTCTATGACCCAAGTGAGCAGAAAGTGTTCTGCAGTCAAAATGCGCAATTCTTGAAAACCGACTATATCCTGGACACCCATCGTCAGGAAGTTGTTCTTGATGAGGAGAGCTCAGGAGCAGTGGGAGATGTCCCACAAGTTCCAGGTAGTGACCAACTTAGAAGATCCACTCGGGCATCCAGGCCACCAGTCCGTTATGGTTATGACTAGGATAGTTACCTGGTGGAAACCTTGACTAGTGAGGAGGATCTCATGACTTACGTGGAAGCTATGTTGGACATAGATTCCCAGAAGTGGGTGGAGGCCATGAGGGCAGAGATGGACTCAATGGAGACCAATGGAGTCTGGACTCTAGTAGATCCGCCCTCCGGGGTAAAGGCAATCGGTTGCAAATGGATTTACAAGAGGAAGAAGGGCCCCGATGGCAGGATTGAGACCTTCAAGGCTCGTCTAGTGGCGAAAGGGTACATTCAGAAAGAAGGCATCGATTATGAGGAAACCTTTTCGCCTGTGGCCATGCTTAAATCCATTAGGATCCTGCTAGCTGTAGCGGCATACCATGATTATGAGATTTGGCAGATGGATGTCAAAACTGCATTCCTGAATGGAGATCTTACTGAAGATATCTATATGCAGCAGCCGCAAGGCTTCATTGCTGCAGGTCAGGAAAACATGGTATGTAAACTTAACAGATCCATTTATGGGCTTAAGCAAGCTTCTAGAAGTTGGAACATCCGTTTTAACTCTGCTGTAAAATCGTTTGACTTCGAGCATAATCCGGATGAACCCTGTGTCTACAGGAAGTACAATGGGGATAAGGTTACCTTCTTGGTTCTGTATGTAGATGACATTCTACTCATTGGGAATGATGTGGGAATGTTAACTACGGTGAAAGTATGGCTTTCGCAGCAATTCTCCATGAAAGATCTTGGAGAAGCCTCCTATATACTGGGTCTTCGACTCTATAGAGATAGATCGAAGCGGATAATAGGATTATCCCAATCTGCTTACATTGACAAAATAGTCAAAAGATACAGCATGGAAAACTCCAAGAAAGGAAATATTCCTTTCAGGCACGGAGTCACTCTCTCCAAGAAGATGTCTCCCAAGACTTCTGAGGAGATTGATGGCATGAAAGACATTCCTTATGCCTCAGCCGTAGGGAGCATCAGGTATGCCATGCTGTGCACTCGTCCTGACATTGCTCAGGCAGTGAGTGTAGTAAGAAGATTTCAGGCCAACCCAGGGCAGGAGCATTGGACTGCTGTGAAAAACATACTTAAGTACCTTCGAAGGACAAAAGAGTTTTGTCTGGTTTTCGACGATAGCTTACTACAGATCCAGGGGTTTACAGATGTCAATTTCCAGTCAGACCCAGATGATAGAAAGTCTACATCTGGATATGTTTTCACGATAGGATCGTGTATTGTTTCCTGAGTGTCAACAAACAGGGGTCCTAAGTAGCAAATTAATAGTCCACAACCCAAGCTGAAAGCATTGCCATAAGTGAGGCTGCCTTATGAATGAAGGTGTTCATTCCTGAATTTGGAATTCAGCACATCACCCATTCCACTATTGTATGACAACGCTGGACCTATGGGAGGATAGTGTAAAGAGGTAGCATCAGCGGAAAATGTAGTAGACCCATTGACAAAGCCACTATCACAGAAAGTGTTTGAGAAACACGTGGAAAGCATGGGACTCCGGCTAGTACCTGATTGGACCTAAGTGCAAGTGGGAGCTGTTAGACAGTTTTGTATGCCCTTAGCTTCAATCAGAATAATGTACTTTATGAGTTTATTGTAAATGAATAAAGATACATATTTGATTCATGTTCCCTTGGTATGTTTCTGTGTAATACCCTTAAACTGGACACTTAATGAGACTCGTGTTAGTTTAGAATGTTCACAGCCAGTGGGTCGGTCTAGGGAGACCTATCCTGACAAGGCTGACACTGTGGTGCCACCAAGTCGGTTGGGGTGGCTTGTCTCAGCTGCCAGGGTGAGACCCTAGGCACATACAGTGTAGGATTAATTGAATCTTTGAACTGGACCAGATTTCCAGTATTGCCCTGGACCTTGGAGATTGATGGGCAAAACTGGAAAGTTACACCCGACCCCTAGACTCGATTATGATACTACACTAGGTGTCGGATTGGGCTGTCTTTGATGTACCAATCAGTGAGATCCTTAGCAGGGGTCAAAACCTGGGTATGTTGGGACAGTCTGAGAATTCATCTGAGTGGGTGATCATAGTGACAGGATCAGCCCCTTTGTCGGACAAAGGTAATGATCGGGGATGCACTCTCACTGATGGAAACCAAGACTGCCGGCAGCCGATTTCAACCGTTGAGATTTGTTTTGCAAAATATATTTTATATAAGATATAAAAGTATATATGTATGGTTTCTAAATTGTTTGCAAGAAGGTTTTAATTCCCGGGATCCATATAAGTGGAGAGTGCAACACTGTTCCTTGCAGCCGAGGGAGAGGTCCTCTCTTGTCGGGCAGTGTATGATCATTATGGGCTGAGAGGTTAAGTGTAAGACCATTGAGGTTAATACCTGATGGGCTAATCTTGCATCTACCCACAATCCCTGGTGTTACAAGGTGGCTTCGCCCAGGGACCTCTTAGGGTAAGTGTTGGGCCCGTAGAGCCCATTTGATGGGCTTCAGGGGGTGCACTGTCTTTAATAGTGTATTCGGCCAGGCCTTGTAACAAAGGCTGGGCCGAACCCATGTGGCTGATGTGTAGATCAATGCTTGGGCCCCACGCCATACAAGGAAGCCCAACTGGGCAGCAGTTAAGAGGGTTAAGTGAGCACAGAAGCTTAATGGGCCTAAAGCCCATTTCGAACTGGGCTGCTTATTTAGTTAATAAAGGGGCGAAATCTGAAGTGGATCAGCTGATAGGATTGGGCTTAGACCCTATCCACTTAGAGAGTCCAAGATCTAAATAAGATTTAGATCTGGAAACCTCCTAATCAGATTAGGAGATGGCTGATCTGATCTCCAGATAAGATAAGGATTATCCCTTATCACTTAAAGGGACTTCTAAACCAAATATGATTTGGATTAGCAACTCCTAATCTGATTAGGAGCTGATCCCTTTAAGACTATAAAAGAAGAAGGGGGCGGCAGCCTTTACACACAATACACACAGATCATCAGGTTTCTTTGGTGCTGAAATCTAGAAGAGAGAATTCTGCTCCCTGCAAATACTCTCTTGCCGCCTCCCTGTTCTTGCCGCCCTGCTTTCCAGTTCGATCTCCACTTGTGGGAAAAGTCAAGATTGGATCTTGACATCAGTCCTTTGAGAAAGGATTGAAAGGAAGCTGTGCTCACGTGCCATCTTGCTGATTCTTGCGAAGGACAGAGTTCTTGAAGAAAAACACTGCTGATTCTGCTCCACCTACACTACGCCATTTTCAGTGGGAGCAGTCTTTGGATCCTTCCTTGGGCGTGAACACCTTCGTTGGGAGATATTACTTCTCCGTATCAGGTATAATCCTTCCCACTTCTTTTTGGTTCAGATCTGGTTCAGTTTATGGTTCAGAATTGATCCTTGAAAATATGATTTTCTAAATGGGGAATACGATTCCCAGTTGAAGGGAGAGAAAAATTTTTGAAATTCGCCCCTTATTCCGCAATCTTTTGGGCGTCCATAGGATGGATCTCTTATCCCTTCAGTTCATTCCTCTTCAGTTGCACTTCTTCATTCAGATAGTAAAATCGAAACTAGGATAAGAAGAGAGGGCAAAGAGTATAATATATAGATAGGGGTATTTTAGTAAAAATAGGAGTACATTAACTCGTATAAGGGTAAAATAGGTATTTTTAAAGAAAAGATCATCAGTTTAACGTTTTCTGTCTTAATTATTGACGGAAGGGAGGTATTTATTGATTTTTTCAAAAATAAAGGGGAGGCTTTTGTTAAAATGAAAGTATAGGGGAGGTATTTATGATTGTCAGAAACTTCAGGGGAGGTTTTTGTATTTTACCCTATTTTTTTTATTTCGCTAGTTTTTTGATCTTTGGAAATAAAACTCTCATAATTCTTCTTTGTTTTTGCAGGACGTAGCAGCTAAAGGTGGGGTTCCGGAACACTGCCGAACTGCGCACAAAAAAAAAGAGAAAAATATTGGATAGTGATTCAGGTATGGTTGTTCCAACTTATTTCTGATTTTTCTTTTTATTTTTGAATTTATCTTGGTCGATTAGTGTTTTCAAATCTTTGGTTATTTATTTTTATTTTTATTTCTTAATAGATTCGACTATATTTTTTTAGGATTATTTTTTTTTCTTTTGTTTCGTCTTTAGATCTAATTAGTTATTTAATTGAGTAATTAATTGTTAATTAGGAAATTATTCAAAATTTCGAACTTGAGTTTAAATTTCAAAATTTAAGTTTTAATTTGAATCTGAATTTGAATTTGAATTTAAATTTCAAGTTTTGAATTTCAAAAAAAAATTAATATTTTAAAATTTTTTGCATTTGCATTCCAACATTAGGGTTTGATATGTTTTAGAGCATGCATCATATAGGATTATTTAATTGTTGAAATCATCTTGTTAGTTGTTAATGTGTTAGGGTTTTTCATTTTTTTTTTAATTGCTCTCTTTGCTGAATTTATTTGCTTTATTATTTTATTGCTGAATTGCATATTAGAGATAGTTGTTCATGCATTGTAGTTAGTTGTATTTATTTTGTTTATTGTGTTTTTCCATTAATCCATTTAAGGGCAATCCAATTTAAATAAGATAAGGTGGGGATTTCATCACCCTTCCTTGGCCCAAAAAACCACCACCCTTTCACGTACAGTTCACCCTAAACCTTAATTTAAACTTTGGATAGCCAAATACTTTAGGAGGCCCCACACATTTGGTTCAAAAGTGTGCTGAATTTTAGAGAAGCTTATAATTACTTTTCATAGCTGGCGGTTGGTGTCTAAGGAAAGAGGTTAACCGGCTAAGCCTAAGCGGGTTTTGTGGTTACTTAATTAGGTCCTTGCGAGAGCAAGGGGAGCCTCCCACGTCTCCACCACTTACCTGGCTAATGAAAGGAAGTGGTGTAATTCCAAGTGAACCTAAGGGAATTCACATTGGTTGAACCACTAGTTTAGGAAACCTTAGCTTAGCCCCTAGGTCGTGTGTTTTACTTGTTTGTGCTTAATAAAAAAAATTAAAACAAAACAAAATGAATTCAATGGCTGGAGTTTGTGGAATGAAAAACTACTTCCAACCTAAGCCACGGATAGATTGGAACCATGTGTCTCAACAACTGGATAAGATTAATGGGATGGCCCAAAGACTTGATCAAGTCCTTGCATTTCGTCAACAAATTGGCATATAGTCAACATTGTAATCCTACCCAACATGTTCCATCTGCGCAAGCCCGGCCCATCATGTTAGGCAGTGCCTTACAGTGGGCCCATGTCAACCAGTCATTCTAGAGCAAGTACATGCACCTAACGGATTTTTCCAACCCAATGTTAATCCATTCTTTCGCCCATATAACTTTGGGTGGGAAAATCAGCCCAACTTCGCTTATTAGGCCCAAGCCCAAGAAACCATTCTGCCAGATGTGCACTCTCAATGGCCTGCCCAGACTCACTGTGAGTATAATGATTACCCCGAGACTCAACCGACTTAGCCATGTCAAACCTACCCTCAGCCCTATCAAACCGATTAACTTGATGATATATTTCTACAGCTCCAACAGCTGATCTTAGCTCAGCAACAGCCAATCCTAAGATTAGAAAGTCAAGTAATTCACCTCATGGAAGCTAACCTGTAGTGGGAGAATGATTCAATGCTTAGTCAGCCAATTGTCGACCCCAAAACTGAACCCCTATGTCTTCCCCAACACCTTTTGACTTCTAATGTCCAACACTTAGAAAATGCTGGAGAAATTTTGGCTCTTCAAAGTGGAGAAAAGTTTGAAGATTGGTATGAGTCTAGAAGTCCTTCTGCCTACCCAGAACAAAATTGTTGTACAATAAATGTAAATAGAAACCTCAGAGAAACTGGTCTGGTCACAGCGAATGACCCAACGAAGGAAGCTAATGTTTTAACAAAGTCTCCTCACCCATTACGGTCTTGGCCTACTGTTGAACCTCTCCCAAAGCTAAAGAGTGAACCACCCATACCTTCTCTTGAATCTCCTCCGCAACTAGAATTAAAACCCTTGCCGGACTCCCTTAAGTATGTGTTTCTAGGACCCGACCATACAAGAAGAGAAACTGATTGATGTCATAAAAGAGTATAGGGGTTCCATTAGTTGGTCAGCGGCTGACCTAAAAGGGATTAGTTCGTCCATTTGTATGCACCATATTTATACGGAGGAAGGTGCCAAACCGAGTAGGGAAATGCAAAGGCAGTTGAATCCAAATATGAGAGAAGTGGTCAAGCAAGAAGTACTCAAGTGGTTGGATGTGGGTATTATCTACCCAATTTCATATAGCAGTTGGGTAAGTCCTACACAAGTGGTGCCTAAGAAGGCTGGACTCACCGTGGTCACCAATAATCAAGGTGAAGTGATCCCCACCTGGCTTACCACGGGATGACGAGTATTCATCAACTTCAAGAAACTCAATGCAGTCACGACAAAAGACCACTTCCCTCTGCCCTTTATTGACTAGATTCTGGAAAAACTTGCAGGGCAAAAATACTTCTGCTTCTTAGATGGGTATTCTGGGTATAAACCAAGTAGCCATTTACCTTGAAGACCAAGAGAAAACTAATGGCACATTTGCCTTCCGAAGAATGCCGTTTGGATTATGTAATGCAGTAGCAACCTTTCAGAGGTGTATGATGGCAATTTTCTCGAAAATGGTAGGTGACTTTCTGGAAATATTTGTGGATGATTTCTTTGTCTTCGGGGATTCATTTGAAACTTGTCTCGAACACTTATGAAAAGTTCTTCAACAATGTGTCGAGACAAACTTGGTACTTAGTTGGGAGAAGTCGAGATTCGCGTCAAACGGGGAAGGGGATGCCAAAGACACTTACCTAACACTTAGTAACCGGGTCTCTTCACCTAAGTCAAGTGTCGAGATTCACGTCAAACGGTGGAAGGTAGCAATAAAAATGTGTGTGCATATTAAGTTCAGGGGTAAAAATCCACTATCATAAATGATAAGAAGAATACCCGCCTGATTTTAAAAATCAATCTCAGCTTATAGAGACAGTCTGCAAATGGAAGGGTATATAAGATTTTTAAGCCAAGTTTCTGCAATGTTCAAAGCATGACAGTTTTACCCCTTAAACCCAATACTGATCTATACAAACTTTGAGAATTCTAGAATCAGGATACTTGGCTAATTTTGTCAGGGATGATCTTGCAATGGGAATGATCTCTTTACTCAGTGTAATTTTAAGGCTGCATTGATAAGGGACTAGCAATGGTTAAGATGGGGGGTGTGATAACTCTGTATTTTGATGCCTTAAGGGCATCATTTTAGGGGTATTTTAGACCTTAGACTAACTAATCTATACTGTTTTTCTGGTTAAATTCAATGTTGTGACATATGTTGGTCCCTATGCAAATTCTAGGTAAAAATTGGGAAATTTACAGATTTTTCTACAGATTTTGGGAAGTTGGTGAGAATTCTAGTTGAGAGAGGTGTTTCTGTAAAAAACTGAGCACAGGAGAGCGCCTCTTATCTACTAAACCCAGAAAGGCGCCCCTCCTACTGTATTAGCATACTCTCCTCTCCTTAGCAAACCCTAGGACGCCTCCTCACTCATTCTTTTCACCTCTAGCAAACCGTAACCGCCCCTAACTGCTAAATCTTCACCTTCCACTCTTCCCTAACATCTAATCTCAACCATCCAAGCCTTAGCAACCTCTCACACCCTTAGATCTTCACCTTGCAATCTCCACCCTCCATCCTAGGGCGCCACCTAACTCCTAATCCCCACCATTCAGCCTTTAGCTACTAGATCTCAACCCTCTATTTCACTCTCTATCTCAGCCACCTACCCTAGGGCACCACCCACTCCTTTTAATCTCTACCTTTCAGCCCTAGGCGCCCAAATCTCCACCATTCAATCCTAGGAGCACTCTTCCCTAACATCTAATCTCAACCATCCAAGCCTTAGCAACCTCTCACACCCTTAGATCTTCACCTTGCAATCTCCACCCTTCATCCTAGGGCGCCACCTAACTCCTAATCCCCACCATTCAGCCTTTAGCCACTATATCTCAACCCTCTATTTCACTCTCTATCTCAGCCACTCACCCTAGGGCACCACCCACTCCTTTTAATCTCTACCTTTCAGCCCTAGGCGCCCAAATCTCCACCATTCAATCCTAGGAGCTTAAATCCCAGCCCTCCATACTTATAGGTGCCCTCTCCTTTTCACTCAAGCCATAGGATCCTTCTACTTTAATCCTAACCCTCCATTCCTAAATTATATGGGCACCCATTTTCTGCATAAACCCACTAGCCACCCCTATCTTTCTCTCTAATCCCAGTTTTGCCTACCCTTGTCTATAAAAAGGACCCCAAGGGCCTAGAGAAGGGGTTGGTTAGCCTAGTTCACAAGGCCAAGGCTTCTTGAGGGGTTCAAGGGTTATAGGAAGGAGGACGCCCAGTTCTTGTTAGGAGGGGTTCCTGCAAGCAGTTCTTCCAACCTGTAACTACTGCCACTGGAGCTGATCCACCATTTTTATTGTGTTTCATTTTCTTTTTTTTTTTTGTTATTCAGTTTTTCTAGCAATTTCATTTTTGCAATTTTTTATTTTGGTTTGATTTTCTTTGTCTTTTGCAAATTTGAATTCGCCCAGTTCAAGGCTAAGGTGTCTCGAGGGGTTCGAGGGCTAAACGAAGGAGGAACGGCTTGCAGTTTGTCTTCCCGGAAAGCTACCGCCAATGGATCCGAATTTCAGCATATTTTTATTTATTTTCTTGTTAATTTCAGTTTTATTTAATTTCGGACTTTTATTTCTTGTCTTCTTCAATTTTGAATATTTAATTTCAGCTTTAATAAATTTTTTCTTATTTTCTGCAAATCCCAAATTTGTTTTCTTTTTCTTATTTGTCCGGAACAAAATAATAATTTTTAACCTTGCTTCCATGAGGATTCGACACCTTCCTCACCACTAAACTACGTTCTTTATTTAGTTTTGAGGATTAAAAAAATATAAATTATTAAAATGGTGTCCCGGGTGTTTCACGACGCATCCCGGAGCACACCAGTTATACATATGTTTACACTCTTCTTTTGATATACATGTATTATATGCTATTGTGTGAGCAGAAATATTATCCTTTTTCGGGATATACAAGAACTTACAAGTTTCAAAAGATTTGACCACATGCACAACCACCTCCTTCGTTTAGCTTACTTACTAGCTGCATCGATGAAAACTTTAGGGCCCGTTTGGTTCAGGGTTGGAATCGGAATTGGAATCAGAATCAAAACCCCTCAAAATTGATATCGGAATGGTCTATTCTCATAGTCTGTTTGGTTCAAGCATGAATTGGATGGGAATTGGAATCAATTGGAATGGGATTTCATTCCCAAGGAAGGGGGAGGGAATGCCCATTCCCTCAAATGGGGGAATGCCATTCCAACCAAACAATAGGAATTGAAATGGCCCATTCGGATTCTGATTCCGAACCTCTATTCCGATGAACCAAATGGGCCCTTAATTCTTCAAATTTTGAATGAACGAGTCATTTTCAAAGCTTATAGTACTGCTCTCCATTCAACTTGGACTAGTTGCCATTCAATGCATGGTTCACCAACTGTCGCAATAAACTTTTTGTTTTGATCTAGAATAATAAAGCCATAAGTAACATCATGCAGATTCTTGTAGGAACCATTTGTAAAAATATAAAAACAATCATGTGATAATTCTGGAGAATTAGTACTAATCTCAGAGTTGGAGTGTACGTTGATAGCTTGAGTGTGGATCATGCTCAAAGCTAAACTCTACATGTCTATTTATGCACTACAAGACTTGTTGCACCTGAGGTTGCTTTTGTTCAAAGGCCACAATGTTCTATTTCTTCCCATAAGTAGTATAGTGTTGTGATGTAGTATGGGATTTTATCCAATAGATTAAACATTTACAAAGTTGGTTTCCGAAAACTCATCTTTGTACGTATAGGGGGAGGATGATGTAGTACTGAAAGAATCTAATAAGTTCTATGCAAATTGGGACCATTACAAGACATGTAAGAAATAGAGATGATGGCACTGACCCAACTTAGAAAATATTTACTGAGATACCATCATCGTAGAATTTCTATCTTAGTTCATTTTTACCAAGTTAGCACCATCGCATGATTTTTATCTTAGATCATATTTACCAAGTTAAGCGTTACAATGAGATTTTTTAATTTATATTCAATTAGGACTTTCTTTTTTTAAGAAATTTAGTAGGATTAGTGTTTTACTAGATTAGAAAACTTTTTTGCAGGAGACATAAGGGTGTAAAGAAATCTATATAAAGAGTAGCTAGGGAAAAGCTAGGGGATTTTATGTTGATTTTCTCTTAAGTATTCAGTGAAGAGTTGTTCTTCCTGTTTATTTCGGCTTTAGTTCTTTTCTTTGAAGCTTATTTGAACGTGGTTTATTTTCGTACTGCACCATTTGGTATCAGAGCTCATGTTTGATCCTTCCTTGGATTATGATTCCTAAGAAGACACAAGTGCCTTACATCATGGAGCATAAAGTCAACAACAAAACACAAAAAGAGGTGGCAGAGTTGAGAAGACAAGTCAATGCACTCGCTCAAGAGTTGAGATCACTACGTTCTCGTTGCAAAATAGGAAATAGCGACTCCAATGCAAGTGCCTCCACTTGTTTCTTTTCATCATCAAGGCAAGCATCCAAGTCATCTATAGTTGTGGGTGGTTGCCAAAAACAGTGGGAAATGGCTTTCCAAATTGAGATCCTAAAGTTCCATAAAGGTTTCTCTACTTGATATGCAACCAAACTAGTTGTAGTTATGGATGGTGAACAGAAGCAATGGGAAACAAATCCCAATTTTGAGTTCCCTGAGTTTAATGGAGGAATAGCCTTAAATGAATTAATGGATTGGAGTTTAATGGAGGGGTTAGCAATTTCAGAGTCTGAAGGTAAAATCAAATCTTATGACTTTGTTGGTTGCTTTAATATTGTTGAGGATTGAAATGAAAATCTTGTGTGGTCATTTTCCTCAACAACATTTGTTGAAGAAAACTTGTTGATTGGAACAAGCCTTCAATCTATGATGAAGAACTCATTGTTCAGGATGAATATGTTATCCTTCATCATGATTTTCAAGAGGACGAAGACAATATTTATCATACTAGAGAGTTTGATAGCATTATCTTCATACAAGTTTACGAGGATCCATATTAGTAAGCATTTTTGCAAAATTCATAATGGTCAGTGAAGGGAGAACTAAATTATTTGAAGATCAAGAAATGCATTTCAAAAGTTAAAAGATATAATGGAGACATTCCAATTCGTATTGGAGGGTAACACCACCAGTTATCTATTAGAAATTTGGAAACTGACAAGTACATAAGAAATATAACACGATATGTTTGAGGATTCTCACATGGTAGCATGAATACGAGGTCAGATTCTCTCCAACCCAAGGAGGATGATGTAGTACAGGATTCTAACCAACTAAGTAAATATTTACAAAGTTGGTTTTCAAAGACCCATCTTAGTATGTATAGGGGAGGATGATGCAGTACAGAAGGAAGCTAATAAGTTCTATGCAAGTTGAGACCATTACAAGACATATAAGAAGTAGAGATGATGACATGAACCTAACTTATTAAATATACCGAGATACCATCATCAAGGAATTTCTATCTTAGTTCATTTTTACCAACTTAGCATCATCGCAAGATTTTTATCTTAGTTTATATCTACCAAGTTAAGCTTTACAGCGAGATTTCCGAATTTATATTTGCTAGAGATAAATCCACACTGGCCACGTCATCAAATGGATAACAATAATAACTAGTTATCAGCTGGATAACCATTATCTTGTTATCGACCTTTGATAACCATTATCCTGTTGTACTTATCAACTTATTTGTACATTTAAATTTTGTATCTCCATCTATATAAACCTTTGTAATCTCAGAAATTAATACAATGAGAATTCGCCTCTTTCATTGACTCTCGTATGGTATCAAAGCCCTAAAAGACTAATGTCATGTCTGCTCAAAGTTCTTCGATCAACTTTCAAGGTGAATTCTCTTCCAGAAATAAAGGATTGGTTACTCTGTCCAGTTTCATGAATGTTATCACAGTTCGCCTAGATAGATACAATTATCTCTTATGGTCCATGCGAATTCTCCCTGCACTCAATGGGTGACTCATTGGATATGTCGATGGATTACTGCCATGTCCATCGAAATTTCTTCCTGGCACTAATGATCAACAGATCAACCCCAAATTCATCTCCTGGTATGAATAGGATCAACTCATATTGAGCTAGCTTGCTCAAGTCGTTCTGGCTCAAGTCGTTGGATGCAAAACTTCAAAGGAAGTATAAGACCAGCTAAGCCGCTTATTTTCCTCCACTAACAAATATGGGATCCCTGATTTGAAGCTGGAGTTAGCACATATTAAAAAAGGTGACCTGTCAGTTGCAGATTACATTCAGAAAATCAAAGGAATTTTTGATGCTCTTGCTGCTTCTAATTATTTTATATCAGATTTAGATCTTATTCATTATCTTCTCAGTGGTTTGCCACTAGAATATGATATTTTTGTTATCACAATTACTACTCGTTTGGATGATTTGACCATGCCAGATGTGTACAGTTTGCTTCTTAACTTTGAGAAGCGCTTAGCTCGCCATGCTATTTCTGTTGATTCTACCTCTGTTAATGTTGCAAGCAAGAAAGAGGGGAATACCTCTGGACACTTATTCCAGTATTATTCAAATAAACCCCAACAGTTTTCTTCTTCTTCGGACAACAAGAAACATCTCAACAATGGTTCTAAACAACCCAGTGGTAAGGATACTTCTGTTGTTTGTCAAATTTGTGGATATGTTGGACACACTGCTGCCACTTGCAGGAAATATCTGGAGCTTCTAGGGGTGAAGAAATTTCCAACATGAATGCCAATGTAGTCTCTCACACTACATCTTCTGCAGGGTCTTCTCGTGACTTAGTCTGGTTTCTGGATTCTGGCGCCACAAATCACCTTACTGTAGACCTCAATAATTTGTCCTTACATAATCCATACAATGGTTATGGGGAAATCACTATTGGTAATGGTATGCATTTACCCATCTCTCACATTGGTTCTTCCACTATTCACACCTCCTCTAGATCCTTTGATTTACATAACATCTTGCATGTGCCTCGAATCACTAAAAATCTTTTGTCAGAGAGTCAATTTTGTAAAGACAATGATGCAGAATTTATATTTGATGCTTTTGGTTTTCTTGTAAAGGATTGGATGACGGGGAAGACTCACTTCAAAGGAACAATTAAAGATGGCTTATACAAGGTGCAATCCATTTCTTCTAGCAATCCTGCAGCTTTGATTGGAGAACGCACCTCCAAGGATGTTTGGCATTTGCATTTGGGACATCCCAGTCATAAGATTACTTGTCATATTATTTCCAAATATGATTTACTTGTTTCCAATAAAACTTTTTCCTTTTGTACGACCTATCGTAGAGGGAAAGCTCATTCTCTTCCTTTCTCTTCTAGTAATTCAGTTGTTACAAAACCATTAGAATTAATTTTTTCTGATGTTTGGGGTCCGGTACCCACCACTTTGGTTGAAGGATTTAAATATTATTTATCTTTTGTGGATGCTTTTAGTTAATTTATTTGGATATTTCCTATGACTGCTAAATCTCAGGCGCCATCCTTATTTCTTTCATTCAAAAAATCATATTGAAAATTTATTGGACTATAAAATCAAGGTTGTTCAAACTGATTAAAGAACATAGTATAACCCTCTTACTGATGCTTTTTATTCTATGGGGTTCTGCCATCGACGTTCTTGTCCTCATACGCACCAACAAAATGGTGCTTTGGAATGTAAACATCGCATTATTGTGGAGACAAGCTTAACTCTCATGGCTACGGCCTCTGTTCCTCAAAACAGGTGGTACGATGCATTTGAGGCTGCTATTTTTCTCATAAATAGACTGCCTACTCCAACTCTTTCCATGGCTTCCCCATGGTTTAAATTATTTGGAACTGCTCCTGATTACACATTACTTAGGGTTTCTGGCTGCTCATGTCATCGTTATGATAAATGTGTGCTTATGGGTTACAATCTTCATCATAAAGGCTATAAATGCCTTCATTTGCCACCTAGTCGTTTGTATATCTCTCGCAATGTTGTTTTCAATGAAGGGCACTTCCCATTTGCCAGTATCTCTACAGATGATTCTGCATCTCCTCTCCCTGCGCCGCCGATTCTTGGCCTTCCACCAATTCGGCAAGCTTCTCACAACACTCCTTCAACGCCAGGTGCAGCTCCCTCCTCTGAGATTATTGCACCCCTCACTAAGCTGCCAGATCCTCCCACCACCTCTGCTCCCTCTCTTGAGAATGTGCTTCCTACTATCTCCACTCATTCTATGGAGACTCGATCCAAGCATGGTGTCTTCAAGCCGAATCCTCGCTATGCGTTACAGGCTAGCACTCTAAGTGAGACTAAGCTAAGCTGCTACTCTCAAGCTCAAAAAGATCCTCGGTGGGTTCTTGCCATGGCAGATGAATATAAAGCATTATTATCTAACAATACTTGGTTGTCGGTTCCTCCTCCTTCCAACAAAAACATCATTGGCAATCAGTGGGTATATAAGATCAAGCGTCGATCAGATAGTATCATTGAGCGTTTCAAAGCTCATCTCGTTGCTAAGGGATACACTCAAGAGGCTGGTATTGACTATGATGAAACATTCAGTCCGGTTGTTAAGCCTACAACTATCCGCACTGTGCTTTCTCTTGCTTTCTCCTACAACTGGGGTGTTCATCAACTAGATGTAAGTAATGCCTTCTTACATGGTATTTTGACTGGTGAAGTGTATATGGAGCAGCCTATTGGGTTCGTTGATCCTTGGTACCCTTCCTATGTTTGCCAACTTAATCGCAGTTTGTATGGCCTCAAGCAAGCCTTGCGGGCTTGGTTCATTAGACTTCGTGATTATCTTCTCACCTTGGGCTTCATTGAATCATGGGCTGATTCCTCTCTTTTTCTTCAACATACCAAAGGGGAAACTATTATTCTTCTAGTTTATGTCGATGTCATTCTAGTTACAGGCTCCAGTTCTTCTTCTATTTCATCTCTCATTGCTGATTTAGCATCTCAGTTCACCTTGAGGGACCTTGGCCCAGCACACTATTTCTTGGGAGTTGAGCTGACTCGTTCTTCTTCTGGTCTTCATTTGTCACAACATAAGTATATATCAAATATGTTAATTCATGCTTAGACGCATGAAGCCAAACCGGCCCCTACCCCAATGTCTGCAAGCACTAGGCTTCACTCCTCATAGGGTGAACCTCTCTCTGATCCTTCTTTCTATAGGAGCATTATTGGTGCGCTCCAATATGTGACATTAACTCGCCTAGACATTTGTTTTTCTATAAACAAAGTCTGCCAGTTCCTTAAAGCTCTCATGAATGTTCACTGAGTAGCAGTCAAGTGAATACTTCGCTATCTGAAGGGTACTATCACACATGGACTATCTCTTCTTCCCTCCAAATCTCTCACTCTTACTGCCTTTGTTGATGCTAATTGAGCGAGTTGCCCCATTGATAGACGTTCTCAAAGTGGTTATTCTATATTTTTGGGCCCCAATCTTGTGTATTGGAGCTCGAAGAAGCAATCTACTATCTCTAGGTCCAATACAAAAGTAGAGTATCGGTGCCTTGCCCCAATAGCTGCAGAACTCTCCTGGATCACCATGCTCCTCTCTGAACTTGGCGTTCAACTCTCTCCTGCTACTGTTTGGTGCGATAACATGAGTGCTAAATCCTTAGCCTACAATCCTATCAATCATGGTTGCACAAAACACATCGAATTTGATATTCATTTCATTAGAGACATGGTTGTGAAGAAACTACTCTTCATACATTATGTTCCCAGTAGTGATCAGCTCGCTGACTTGCTCACTAAACTGCTTCCCTCTACACGGTTTCTTCATCTCAAGGACAAGCTGACCATTGGTCCACCCCTGTCCAGCTTGAGGGGGAATGCTAGAGATAAATCCACACTGGCCACGCCATCAGCTGGATAACAACAACAACTAGTTATTTGTGAGCTTATCAACCCTAGATAACAATTATCTTGTTATCAACCTCTAATAACCATTATCCTATTGTACTTATCAACTTATCTGTACATTTAAATTTTGAATTTTTAAATTCTATATCTCCATCTATATAAACCTCTGTAATCTCAGAAAGTAATACAATGAGAATTTGCCTCTTTTCATTGACTCTTGTAATATTCAATTACAACTTTCTTTTTTTAAGAGATTTAGTAGGATTATAATAAGGAGTGTTTTATTAGATTAGGAAACTTCTTTGTAGGAGGCATAAGGGTGTAAAGAAATCTATATAAAGAGTAGCTAGGGCAAAGTTAGGGGAATTTATGTTGATTTTCTCTTAAGGCTCAGTTTGGATGGAGTACAAGTACAATTTTGTAGAGTGCAAAAACCTTGTATTTTGTATTATTTTATATGTATTTGTACAGTACATATTTGTATTTGCACTCCTTCCAAATTGAGCCTAAGTATTCAGTGAAGAGTTTTTCTTCCTGTTTATTTCAGCTTTAGTTCTTTTCTTTGAAGTTTCTTTGAACATTGGACGTGGTTTGTTTCCGTATTGCACCATGTTGTGACTAACTTTGTCAACAATGATTCCTTCATTTCCTTATCTTCATTTAGCTCATTCCACCGTATTTTTATAACACTTGTATTTGAGTTTCCATGAAGATCATTTGGATTTAATCCCACCTGTCCCTGTAGCTAAATTGCTCTAGCAAAAGTGCATTGAAAAAGAATATGAAAGCTGCTTTTCTTGTGACTCCCACACATAAGCATTTGGTTTCTTGAACTATCATCCCATACATTGGAGATTTGGTTCCAAGTTTTACTCCAAATCTTGCCCATACATGAGCTCGATCGTAAGGTTCCTCGAAAGGTTCTATAGATAGACTTTACTATAAATTTACCATTTCTTGTCCTTTTCTACATCACCCTTTCCCTTAGCATTGTTGGGTCTACATTAATGTGGTGGATTAAATTTTTTTCATTTGGTTCAAAAAGATCATGTAAGGAATCTTCTTGCCATTGCCCACTACTATATATCAAGGAGGTCATTGACTTTGAGTAGGTCCTTGTTAACAATTCTAGTTTGCTTGCCTTTTGGGATGCCACTCAGCACATTTGTTAACCATGGGTTATGGAAGATCAAAACGTATCTGTGCATTGCTTGTGGTAGTATTTGGTAGGGGTGGATTCGAGCCAAGCCGAATATAGCTCGATTCAAACTAGAGACATGAGCTCAAGTTCAGCTCGAGTCAAAAGATCGTAAATAAATTATTTTTATTTGATATATAAGAAATTAAGAATTATAAAAGCTAGTTATTATTATTATACATAAAAATAAAAATATTATATATAACATCTTTTATATATTTAGATATATTATTTTTCTATATGTATGTATGTATGTATGTATGTATGTATGTATGTATGTATGTATGTATGTATGTATGTATGTATGTATGTATGTATATGTATATATACATATATACATGTATATGTAAAAGCTCGATTAGGCTCGCAAGTCTTATGAGCCGAGGTTTATTGGGCTCGAGCTTGACTCAATTAGCAAATGATCCTATATATTGGGCTCAAACTAAGCTTGAATCTTGGTTTTGACTGAGCCGAATTGATCTTCTCACGAGCTGAGCTCAAATAACTTGTGAAAAAACTCGGCTTGTGGCCACCCCTAGTATTTAGCCTTTACTACTTATGCTCGAAAAGAGTCTCTCTCATGTAGTAGTCTCCAAACTTATTAAGAAAAGAGTCTCTCTCATGTAGTAGTCTCCACGAGATAGCGTGGATCGGTCCACACCATAGGCGAACCGGACATCCTAAACAGGTGTTACGTGTTCCCAAACGCAATATAACATGGACATTCCATGATGCCGAACACCACCTTAATAGCCGAGGAGGAGAAGACCACCATTCTCCTTTAACACAAGAAGGTTTAGCCAAAAAGTGAACTAAGCTATTTAAATTCTTGGAAATATGCTTGAACTCAGCTGAGACAAAAGCTTTCTTCTCAAGCAAAATGTCTTGTAAAATCAGCAACACTTCACTCAGGGGTAAGAAGTTTTGAGGGGTAATACTTTTCACAAGGACTTCACTATAGAGTTAACAACAATATGGACCGCCTCTAGAGATCTAGCCAACTTTAGCCCTAAGAGAATGACTTCATCTTATTAAAAAAAAAGGAGATCTCGACTTTAGAAGAGTAGAAGATAGCTAAGCAATGAAACTGACCAACCCGAACCAACTTGACTTGAGTTTTTTTGGTTTTCTAGTATTTTCAATTAACTTTGGTTCAACAATTTTCCAACTTGACCAAGTTAGTTAGTTTTGCTCTGCCCATTTGTAAACTGACCAAAACCGAATTGACCCAACCATATATATATATTAATCTTTTATATTTTAAATATCATTTTTTAAGATGGGAAAGTGGGGAAATTCCCATATTTTTAATCTAAAATATTTTATATTATAAATTATAAAATTATAAATTTATTTTTTAACAATACCACTATAATTTTTAAATTTAAATTTCATTTTTTAAGTTTAAATATTTTTAGTCGACCGACCAAACCAAAAATTGACATAAACCAATACAAGCCGAGTCGCTCGGTTTTCATTAATGGTCGATCGGTTTGAGGTGACCAACTCCCCAACCCGACTAGGTCAATTTGGTTGGCCAAATAGCCTACAATCGAACCAAATCGAGTAGTGAACACTCCTAATTTTAACTAAATTAATAGTCTAATCTCCAAGTTTATAATGAAAATACAACAAACAACTAATAAAAAATACAATAATTAGGGAAATACAATAAATACTAAAAATATATTAAATTAGTCAATAAATAGTGTAATCTCTAATAAATAATAATCAATAAATAAACACAAAAATATATAACTACTAAAAATAAATTTATAAAAAATACAATAAATTAAATTTAAAGAGTTCAATAACAATAGTTTAATCTCTAATAATTATTGAAAATTTTATATTAAATAACAAAACAAAAATATATTTATACATAATTATTGAAAATATATTTATGACAAAAATACAATAAATATTAATTTTAGTATATATATAATAAATATCGATTAATATTTTAAAATTATTATTAATAAATATGATTTTTCTAAAATTATTAAATGATATAAGTAAAATAATATTTTTATTATTAGTACATTAATAATTGCAATTATTATTCTATTTTTAACATCTATTAAAAATATTATTCTGAAAGTTATTGCATATTTTTGTTATTTGGAAGCTTCAATACATCTCAATTATTTAATCTATTTTTCATTATTTCAATAATATTTAAAAAAATTAAGTTATTTATTTTTTGTGTTTTTTATAAATTCTTTTAAAGTTATTACAAAATTTTGTTATTTAATCTTCTTTTTGTTTTCTAAATAATATTTAAAATATGTTGTTATTAATTTTTTGATATTTAAAAATAGTTATTTACAATATTCTTTATTTATTTAAATAATATAGTTATAAATTGTTAAATAGTATTTTTACATAATTTGTTATTAATTTTGTAAAAAGTAAAATTGTTATTAATTCAAATGTTATGAAATCTATTATAATCATTTTCTACTTTTAAGAAATTTTTTAAATTTATTACATAATTTCGTTATTTGGACTATTTAAAAATTAGTTATGTTAAGTATTTCGTTATTTAAAATATTTAGTTTTTAAATTTTTAAATCTATTATAATCATTATTAAAATTTTATTTATTATTTTTATTATCCATGTGGCACTCAATGTGTGGGCCCACGTGGGCTCTCATGTGTCATGATATGGTGATGTGACGATTTTTCATTAAAATATATATTATAATTATTTGGAAAGCATTATTTATATGTATGAGTGAAGTGAGGGCTAAAAGTGTCATTTATGCCAATATAAACACTTGTAGGGAAAGTAGACCAAACCAAGGTTCAAAATATATACGCCCCGGCGTATCGGGCATTTCGATACTTGTTTTTTTACTTTTTTTTAGTTTTTTCAAAACTAGTTCAAGGGAGCCGATCTAGGACCCCTCCATCCCCTGAACCGGTGAGACCCCCAATACACCCACTTTAGGGGTGTATTGGAAGGGTCCCAGAATGATACGTATCAACCGATACAGGCCGATACGTAACGATACTTTAAACCTCGAACCAAACATCCACACCCAATAAGTGCTTAAAAAACACCATAAGTGATTTGACAAGTAGGCCACTAAACATCCTTAAGTGGTTGTTAAAAGAAATACTTCTAAAAAATATTTGTGCATCAAATACTTTCCTAAAAAATAACCTAAATAGAAGAGGCAAGGATTTAGGACTACTCATTTTTTACCAACATTTGGATGGTTGATAAAAGGAATTAGATGACATTTAAATGGACTTGTTAATAGCAAGTACTAGATTGACATATTTTAAAATTTCGGGTACTCAATTATCACGTTCAAAGTTTAGGGACCAAAATAGCTCTCGGCCCAAATTACAAAGTATTAATGGAATTTTCCTTTAAAAAAAGTTTACAAATCTCAAAGGGCTTCGATGATTCTTTGGAAAAGCATAGACAGACCTAATGCAAATTTCTGATTTCCACTGTAAATCTATAAATATTCAAAAGGTCAGAAAGTCACACTATATGCCCTACCTCCCCCCAACTGTGCCTATGAATTATGAATTGTGACCCTGGACTGAACCGTCATTTTCCCTTAATTCTTTCCCAGAAGAATCAAAAAGAGATTCTTGTGTGTTGTGTTACGATTTACGAATACAGAGATAGATGCTTCCCGTTGTAAGGACAAGTCGTCATCCAACCGGACCAACCCCACTCGGCTACGATTTCCTTTTCTCTCTCTCGGTCTCTCCCTGACTCCCTCTAAAGTCTCTCTAACAGCAGCGGATGCTGGATGCGGCAGCTCACTCTCAGTCTCAGAAATCCAGAATTCCTTTTTCTTTTCTCCTTAATAAGAAGTTATGTAGATATCCAGAGACCAGAGTAAAATCTCTTGGCCAAATTCCTCTTTCTATTCTTAAAATGCAAGCTAACCACGTAAAGCAGCAAGCTTTTCCCCTTCTTTTTGGAAAAACTAAAGAGGGGAAGGGGAATTTATTAATGCGGCCTGACAAATTATAGTAAAGAGGAGATATTTCAGAACCTGAAAATCTGCGAACTGCCGTGGTCCCTTCTACCTTACACCTGGGGTGCGTACGGTCCTCCAGTATCAAATTATCATATCCATATCCCCTTCTTTGTCCGGATTTTCGCGGCAAATATCCCGTCGTCTTTTCAAAACCTCAAAAGTAAACAACTTTAGGAAAGAAAGAAACAAGAACAACGGCAAAGACGAATTGACGATAGACGACCGGCGACGGACATTTGTTGCCTTGGCTTAAAATGCGCGGGAAGACACAACAAAGACACACACTCTCGGTCTCTCCCTCTGGGCCAGTTCTATTGTATAAACATAAAGTATAATAAAATACACAAATTTCTAATTTAAACTTTTAATAAAAAATTATTAAGATAGGTATTTGAAATTTGAATTTCCTATTGTTACTAATAAAGGGGGGCAAAGAGGGGGTCAAATTATGACTTAGTTTGGCTTGTTTTAAGCTACAATTTACTACTTGGTCTATTGGGGAAAGTTTATAAATCAGGGGTTTTTCCAGCAGCATGTAATTAATTTAATTAGAAGTTGTCAGTTTGATAATAATTCTGTTTACTGTTTGTTGTAGGATTTTGAGGTTGTCAGCAGGAATCTCTTTTTCAAGTTATGCATCAGTCTGATACATTTACATGGATATGGTGCTAAAAAGAAAATCAAATGAAAGAAAAAAAAAAAAGTCATTTGAGTATGGTGCTAAAAAGAAAATCAAATGAAAGAAAAAAAAAAAGTCATTTGAGTACCTCAACAAGTGATCTACTGAGTATTGCCACTTTTCATGCTCAGCCTCAGTCTCTTGGAGTCTGGTGAAGACTGAAGTGCCGTTTGGGAGGGCATCTGCTTGACTAAGCTACATTGACAAACTTATCAAAATAAAACTTTACTGGAAAGTCAATTTCTCATATCAAAATAAGCATTTTTTAACTTTTAGGGTTTTTGTATAATAAACCAAACCTTGCAATGCTCGAAGCAGCTGTGTAAATGTGAATTCATGAAAACCCTAAACGGGCTCTATTGATTAGAATCAAGTATTCTGATAGACATAGGATTAACTGAACTCAATATTTGTTTATCAGGCTAGAACTAATAATAATACTTCACACCAGTCATAAAATACATACTGTTCACAATCATTCAATCTCTGAATGTAGGCCCCATGCATTTTGTTATTGGCATAGGTCATTATCATTGGTTTCACAACCTATTACACAGCTAAAGAATTTAGCTAATCCTAATTCATTCTATAAAGGATTATTTAAGTGTAGTAACAGGCTGTGGAAATGATGTCCGATGATAATGCCTCAGGCTAGTGACTAAATACATGGGACCCACATTCAGAGCTTAAATGGTTGTGGGTCCCACGTATTTTATGATTGGTGTGGAATTTATTGGTTCCACAATCAGCGTTCAGCTAATCCTATCTTGATTATATATATCATGGGCTATTTAAGTGAGGGAAAGGGGAAGGTCCACTTTAGCTGTTTATCGCCTTTGCCCATTTGCCCACACTTTCCTTGATTCTTGCTCTAATTTTAGCAGCTTTCCCCTCTCTCTCTCTCTTGTTTTCAAAATTTTGTAATATTTTGCTTCAAACCCTTAAATTTGGACATAATAAACAGTAAATCCCAACTGAAGATGGGTAGAAATAGAATTTGGAAACACTTACACATTCCTTTAAGTCTGTATTTGGTTTGAAAGATGTATAGGTTTCTTGCCTTTCGCTCAAGGTTCAAAGTATCGATACGTATCATGCTGGGAGCTTCCTAATACACCCCTATAGGGGTTGTATCAGGTCAAACCATGGTTCAGAGGGTAACCGAGACTTAAACCGATCTCTCTAAACCAGTTTTGAAAAAAAATAATAATAAAATATAAAAAAAGCACCGATATAAGCCGATATCCCCTACCGGCATATGTTTATTTTGTATGAACTAAAACGTTGGATCAAAATTTTAAAACTAATAGTCAAAATATCATGAATTTAACTTCTAAACATCAGCTTATCATTATCACAATGGAATCAGCATCCTTGCATAGAGCAAAACGCTAGCATATGCATGAACAAATTCTTATACCTAGGAATGATGTCCTGTTACCTTCTGATCTCGGTGACTTGTACTTGATGCAGCGTGGAAGCAACAAACCGGGCTGACTACACAAGCATCGGACAAACACGAGGCTTCGTTCGTGAAGCCTGTTGTAGCTAGGCGTATGCCTTGGAAGAGAGAGAAGAGTTGGCGAAAATTCTTGTGTGCCTATTGATCTTAGAAACTGAAGTATTTATAATACATGTTGGTAGTCTTGTAGAATAATTAGGAAAATAGAACAACTAAAACAATTGGGACTTGGACTTGACGTCCACCGTCCGGTAGCCACTATCTTCCAATGCAGGTTGGATACGTGATCTTATCTGCCATTATCTGCTGCATGCATCTCTAGACGTCCTTATCCGATGCGTGTTCCTCCCTAGCTGTCGCCGGCTGGTTCGGTGGGTCGTGAGCTGGCCCTCCATCATTCTCCCCCACTTGGAAAGAACTCGACCCCAAGTCATGATCGGGATATGCAAGTGTCGCTTCAGGTAAATAACGATGAAGATCAGCAACATTAAATGTTTTGGAGATACCCATGTGATCTGGTAAGTACACTACGTAAGCATTGTCATTGATCCTCTTCGTGATCTTGTACGGACCGTACTTCTGAGGCTGTAGCTTGTTATACTTTTCCACGGGAAGCGCTCCTTCCTTAAGAATACCATGACTTCATCACTAACGTCAAACACTTGGTGCCGACGATGCTTATCAGCTGCAACCTTGTACTTTGCATTGGCTCGCTCCAGTTTCTACTGGACTTCTTCCTGTACGGACTGGATCTGTTCTGCCAACTACTCGGCAGAAGCACCGAGGCCGGGTACCCTAGGTAGCTTCACTAAATCCAACACATGGTTAGGTACATTCATATAAACAATGGAAAATGGGGATCTACCTGTAGAGTTATGAACTGCATTGTTGTAAGCGAACTCTGCTTGTGCTATGGCAAAATGCCACTGCTTCGGTCTCTCCCTACAGATACTACGGATTAAGTTACCTAAGGTCCGATTTACCACCTCTGTCTGTCCATCTGTCTGTGGATGGGTTGTACTACTTAAATTCAATGATGAGTTGAATAATCTCCACAGGGTCATCCAGAAGTGACTTAAGAACCTCGTATCTCGGTCCGATATGATGGTCTTAGGTACCCCATGTAAACGGACAATCTCTCTGAAAAATAGCTTAGTTGTTGTTGTTGCATCCGCGGTCTTCTTGCATGGGAGGAAGTGAGCCATCTTGGAGAACCGGTCAACCACTACAAAGACAGAGTCCATATTTCTTAGAGTCTTTGGCAAGCCTAGCACGAAATCCATAGATAGGTCTTCCCAAATCGCATTAGGAACAGGTAGAGGCATGTAAAGGCCTGTATTCTGGGTCTGTCCCTTAGCCGTTTGGCATATATAGCACCTACTTACGATAGTGGTCACATCCCTCCTCGGTCTAGGCCAGTAGTAACGCCCCTTGACTGTTTCAATCGTTTTGTCTCTCCCGAGGTGTCCTGCTAATCCACCCCATGCAGATCCCTGATGATCTTCTCGCGGAGGGAGGTGCAAGGGATGCACAATTGTTCTCCTTTCATAAGGAACCCATCATGAATATAGAAATCACCTGTTGGCTGTCGATTTATGCCCTTTTCCCACACCTGTATGAAGTCTTCATCCTGGGCGTATAGATCTTTCAAGCATTCAAAGCCCACTATTTCAATGCTGAGAGTCTTGATGAGGGCTACACACCTACTTAGAGCATCGACTACTGTGTTTTGCTGTCCAGCCTTATACACAATCTTGTATGGGAATTTATCAATAAAAGCAGACCATCTTGCATGCAGGTCGCTCCTCAACTGCTTTTGCTTACTGAGATACTTAAGAGCTTGGTTATCGATATAGAGAACAAATTCTTTAGCAATTAAGTAATGTTCCCAAGTTTTCAGTGCTCTAACAACATCATAGAATTCTTTATCATAAGTGGACCACTTCTTCCTGGCTTCGCATAACTTTTCACTAAAGAAAGCAACTGGTCTCTTCTCTTGGGACAATACAACCCCTATGCCAACTCCACTAGCATCACACTCAACCTCAAATAGCTTGTCAAAACTTGGTAATGCAAGGACAGGAGTGGTGCATAATTTTTCTTTTATGAGAGCAAAACTCTGTTCTTGTTCTTCTCCCCATTGAAACTTTCCCTTTTTCAAACACTTAGTGATGGAAGCTACAATACTACTAAAGTGTTTGATAAATCACCTGTAGAAAGTTGCTAACCCATGGAAACGTCTTACGTCCGTGACGTTTGATGGGGTCGGCCACTCCCTAATGGCTTTCACTTTTCCCTCATCCACCTTAATTCCATCCTTACTTATAATGAACCCTAGGAACAACAAATTATCTCTCATGAAAGTGTACTTCTTTAAATTAGCATATAATTTGTTTTTCCTTAATGCATTCAAGACCTCTTTGATATGTCCTAGGTGCTCAGTGATAGATTTGCTGTAAATCAAGATGTCATCAAAATATACCACAACAAACTTACCAATAAAAGGGCACAGTACCTGATTCATTAGTCTCATGAAGGTGCTGGGTGCGTTAGTTAATCCAAAGGGCATGACTAACCATTCAAACAATCCATCTCTAGTCTTGAAAGTTGTTTTCCGCTCGTCTCCGGGACGGATCTTGATCTGAAGGTAACCACTCTTGAGATCGATTTTGGAAAAGACTACAGCTCCATCAAGTTGATCTAGCATGTCGTCCAGCATGGGAATGGGAAACTTGTAGCCAATGGTGATCTTGTTAATGGCCCTACTGTCGACACACATTCTCCAACTCCCATCTTTCTTAGGTGTTAATAATGTTGGTACTGCACAAGGGCTCATGCTAACTTGAATATGCCCCTTTCTTAGTAATTCTTCTACCTTTTTCCCATAAAATCTCATTTTCTTTAGGACTCATCCTTTAGTGTGGGAGATTAGGTAGACTAGCACTAGGAACAAAATCAATATGATGTTGGATATCTCGCATGGGAGGAAGCTCATTAGGTAACTCATCAGGAACTACGTCATGGAACTCATCAAGTAGCCCCTGCACTTCCACTGGAATTTTGTTTTCCTCCAATGACTCATTCATGCTTTCTCCCTTCACCACCAACAAATGGACCTCGTGGGTATCCTTGCATTCCTTTACAAATTCAGCATGGTGATGTGTAATGGTAAGGAAATTTCTCTCCTCTGCCTTTGAAGCCTTTGGTGGATTCTTTTTTGCCATGGGTAATAAGGTGTAGCGTACACCCTCTTTTTTGAGTTGGTAGGTGTTCTTCCTACCTAGGTGTTTTGCATTTGCATCAAACTGCCAAGGCCTACCCAACAAAATATGGCAAGCATCCATATCCACAATATCACAATATACCTCATCAATGTACTTACCAATGGAGAATGAGACCTTGCAGCGTTCCTCCACTCGTACGCCACCGACTTCCTTGATCCACCCAATTGTATATGGGTTCGGGTGCTTCTCAGGAAGTAGTTGTAATTTCTATACCACATCCCTGCAAATAATATTTTCCTGACTGCCACTATCAATAATTAAATCAAATAATTTACCTTGTACAGTGCATCTAGTGCGAAACAGTCGGTGTCGTTGAGTGGTATCTTTGCTTCTTTGGGACAACATCAATTTCCTCACAACACATGTGTATTCTTCATGCTCATAGGGACCTTCTTCGTCCTCTCCATCAGGTGCACAATATACTTCATCATCAACATCTTTTTCATCCTCCCTCTCTATCATGTTAACTGCCTTCCTTTTGGGACAGTCACTAGACCTATGCCCAACTTCATTGCACTTGAAGCACTTAAAAGGAGCAGGTTTTGCATAGGGATTATTGGGTTTAGGAGGGTTGGAAGGGTTACCTCGAGTGTTTCCTCCTGTGGCGGCCTTACTGGCGTTAGCTGTATTCAGCAGGTGGGAGGGTTGTACTCTCGGGGCTGGTTTGCTCTTGTCAACTGCTGCCAGTCTGTTGTCGCTCCCACTGTACCGTTGATAGTTTTCACCTCGGGTCCTCTCTTGGAATATTAACTCAACTTTCAAAGCTAAGTTCCTTGCTTCCTACACATTGAGAACCATCTGGACGCCAATCTATCTCTGATAGCCAGTCTCAAACTGCTCAGATAACGGGCGGCCTGCTGGTGATCACTTTCAGATAGCTGATTCTGTTCAGTCAATCTCAGGAATTCAGATGTGTATTCATTTACGCTTCTTGTACCCTGTGCACACCGTTGATATGATTCAAACATATATTGCTCATAATCAAGGGGTAAAAATCTACCTCTTATTAGCTGTTTCATGCGCCTCCATGTTCGAACTGGACCTCTTCCTTTTCTGATCCGGGTCTCCCTCATTCGTTCCCACCAGACAGATGCTCTTCCCTTCAGTTGAAAAGCTACTAATTTCACCATTCTTTCTTTCGGGATCTCCATGTACTCGAAGAAACGGTCGACCTCTGTGATCCAATCTAGAAGGCCCTCTATATCCAGATCCCCACTAAAAGTAGGAATGTCTACCTTGAGTTTAAACTCATCAGTATTCCGACAGGGATTAAAGTTGCCGGGATTGCACCAATTCCTACCATTTCTGCCGTCGCTGGGAATAACTAGGGCAACGCCGGGTTCTAACTCGTCGTCACTATCATCATCAAGAACAGGATGCCGGAGTACAGGATTGACGAGGGGTCTACCGTGGTCGTCTCCATCGATTGGGTACGGGTTCTCCCGGTTCCTTGGAACATCCTCCCGCAACAAAGTCCGCAGTTGTCCAGCGATCTTTGCCAACTACTGCTCAATGATACGCGTGGTTGTGTGCTGCTCTTTGATTGCTCTCCAAACAACTTGTAACCCCTGATCTCCGTCACGGGGTGGGTTGCGACTGCTACCATCTTGGTTGGTCATCTGACTGGGCGAACTCCTGCTCTGATACCACCTGACGCAGCGTGGAAGCAACAAACCGGGCTGACTACGCAAGCACCGGACGAACACAAGGCTTCGTTCGTGAAGCCTGTTGTAGCTAGGCGTATGCCTTGGAAGAGAGAGAAGAGTTGGTGAAAATTCTTGTGTGTCTATTGAGCTTAGAAACTGAATTATTTATAATACATGTTGATAGTCTTGTAGAATAATTAGGAAAATAGAACAACTAAAACAACTAGGACTTGGACTTGACATCCACCGTCCGATAGCCACTATCATCCAATGCAGGTTGGATACGTGATCTTATCTGCCATTATCCGCTGCATGCATCTCTAGACGTCCTTATCCGATGCATGTTCCTCCCTAGCCGTCGCCAGCTGGTTCGGCTGGTTCGGTGGGTCGTGAGCTGGCCCTTCATCAGTACTGAACCTTTAGGTTATATTTGGTTTAAAGGAAAAGGTAAGGAATTCCCTGTCTTTCCCTTCCTTTCCCTACTTTTTCCTTTGAACCAAACGTAGCCTTGATGAATGGATTTCAACCTCAGGAAGAATGATGTCCTGTTACCTTGAAACTGCACGCTCTCGTACTCGTGGAATGGTCATTGGGCGGAGTATCATGACTATCATGATTCATGGAGGAAAGCCATATATATATGTAGCAAAGCAGGTTTTGATTAAACGACACTTACTTGCATCTCTTCAAAGAAGCAAATAGAGCTGCTGACTGGTTTGCTATTTTAGATCATAATATAAATGATAGAAATAATGTTTGGCCAGATTGGCAATTTAATTATATTTGTATGTGTGATTTTGAGAGCGTATCTCCTGTTTTGTGTAGTTCACTTTTCATTCATCAAATCAAGGCTCAGTTTGGAAAGAGTTCAAATATAAATATGTTTAGTGCAAATATAAGGTTTAGAAATAGAAATATAGGCCATATACAAGATTTGCATTGAATATATTTGTATTTTCACTCTTCGAGACCAAAGGAAAAACTCAGATATTGAGAATTAGACTTGTTCTTGGACCGGTGGACTGGGTTTTAGGCTTGGTCCATGAATATTTTACACTGTTTTGGGATCGGGCTATGAACATACGCTTTAATTTTGCAGCAAATAGACACAAGAGCTGAGCTCACATCCTGTGAACCCTTTCTGTATCAGATCAATAGCAAACCGCCGCATCAACCTGTCCTTCGCATTTCAAAATTTAAGTGGTGGTGTGACAGATTGTTATTGGCCAGATAGAGAAAATATTCTATACTGTGGATACAGAGGATGCGATATCACAGGAACTAGCAGTCTGAAGATTGGAGGTGCTTAGTCACAGCAAACAACCTTCTCAGACAGAAACCTTCCTAAGACTTGTCAGCTGCTAAATCTCAGGAGAGCCTGCGCCAGAATAGAGTTTTGAGGTCCCCCTCGGAAGGTAATTGGCTGGAACTAGAAAGGCCCCATTTGGTTTGTAGGAATAAGGGTTTGGAATCGGAATGAGAATGGATTATTTCAATTCTAACTGTTTGGTTAGGTGAAACCGGAATTTCATTTTCATTCTTGTTGGAATGGCATTCCTCTATTTGAGGGAATGGCCATTCCCTACCCCTCCCTTGGGAATGAAATTTTATTGCTACTGAATTCAATTTTCATTTCCATTCCTGTCTGAACCAAATAGATATATGGGAATAAACCATTCTGATTCTCATTTCAATTCTGACTGCAAATCAAATGGACCCAAAATTTAATATAAGAAAAAGTATCAATAAAACAAATCCAAACAAGTAAAATGAATACATATTTATGCTAACCGTGTCTTCCTCTTTAACAATAGAAAACCGGGTTAGCTCAACCCAAGTCCAACCCTAAGAATTGGGCCTAAGGATTGAGTTTAAACCTGAAGGAGGTCAATGTCCAAATATCCAACTTAAGCTCAGCCTGCAGTAAAATTTGATACACTTAGGTTGGGCTCAGGTTGATACAATCAGCCCATACTAAAATTTGATATAATATATATTAAAAAAACATACATATATATGCATGGATGCATGAAATAAGTGTATCTACATTTATATAATTGGACTGAATTTGGGCCCATTCGAACTAGCTAAGGGCCATCTCTGCGTGCACAGAGACTGTTGCCGATGTGTGGTGTGGATGATTAGTATGGCACATAAAGTGGAGAAAAAAACAATTTGTATTCCGAATTATCAATGGAAAATTGCTGGTCAGCCCATGGGACAAAATAATCGGTTGGCACATGTAGAAGAGTTGGTCTCTGAAACATGGGTCACTGTGAATCCCTTCTACACGTACTATAATGTTTGCTTTGCATTTTTCCACACACAACTATGTTATGTGTAAGGTCCATAAAGTGTGCGGAATTCAGGGCAAGAGATTTAAGATATCCTTTTATAAAGTTACCCAACACTCTAAACAGGCAAATCCTTGCTACAGTCCTTGTTTGATAGAACAGAATTGAGTCGAATCATTGATCATAGCTCTAATAAGTCATCAAGGGGAATCTTCATGGAACTCAACAGTAATGTAATGTGAAGGGCAGCTCGTCCAGCAGTGAACCTATGTTCTCTGATAGTTCTGGCTAATAATATGGCGATGATAATGCCAATCTAATTACCTCATTCATGGAAATCAACAGTTGTATAATGTGAAGGGCATCTCGTCCAGTAGTGGACCTCTCTTCTCCGATAGCTCCGGCTAACATGGTGATGACAAGCCTATAGAGCTGTGAAGGCCAACCTAAAGCCAATCTTTCCACCATGCATAGGCTCATCTCATCGAAAAGCACACTGTTTCGTGGTTTGATAAGTCACTTCCCCTCTGCAATTGCCATGCCCATTACCGGCCCACTCTATAGCTTAGCGGCAGTACGGGCCATACCACACTACCTTCCCCACTTCTACAATGTTGTTTCTTTGCTAGGGAAGATGGCTATTTACCATTAATTGTTTGTAGCCTTCCACAATGTTATTGGCATTACATGCATGGCATACCATTACGTATTCAAAGGCCTAGAGAAAATCTTTAACAATGGTTATTGGTTACTTTAATTTTTCTAAATGTTTTAATCCATCATCATATTTAGTTTATATATGATACAACATACATTAAAATTTAAAAATATGCACAATTATTTGATACCTTTACTTTAATACATCGATCTCAATGATTTTTGTTCTACCGATATAATTATATAAACACCAAATTAATTGCCATGTACGGGGCTTCTAAGTGTTGTTTAATTAATTCTACCGAAAAAAGTGTTGTTTAATTAATGGGAAAATCTATGATATGGAAAAGGTTTTTGTTTTACCCTTTAAAAATTTAAAAATTAAGATGGGGATTAATTAATTTCAGCGAAAATTTTCAAACATGGATTAGATGCCCCTAAAAAGTTTCTTTCCTGTTATAAGATGGATTGATTTGGACATATCCCATAAAAACTGCGTCCACTTTTGTCATTTCAAACAAGATAGTCACTTAAATAACCCTAATTCCTCTCTCTCTCTCCAAGCGTTTTGTTTATTATACCGATGTTTGAGAAAAGTCATCTTCTCTGGTCTTGTCATCTTGCAGAAAGGGAGGGGGCAACAGGCAAGAGAGAGACCGAGAGAGGGACTGAGGGAGTGAGCTCGATCTTCATAATCCGTAGTCAGGTCCTTGAGTCTTGAGTCTCTTGACTCGAGCTTGAGCAGCCTTGACGTGGTTAGGGTTTTAAAAAAAGGACGGAAAAGAAAAACACAAAAAGAAATTCTACGCTACTCCTAGTCGACTAAACGAAAACCCACCCCTCTTTAAATGAGGCCAACCCCTCCATTCCTGTTGCTTCCTTCCTTGGTAACAGTAACCAGTAGTTGCAGTTGCAGGCGCCGTTTCCCTTTTTACACTCCTCTTCTCCTTTTCTCCTTTCCTCTTTTGTTTCTCCCTGCAGGAAACCTCTGATGCTGAGTTTGTCATTATCTTTATAAACAGTGATCATTCCACCACCTCTTTTTTTCGTAGAAGCAGAGTAGAAAAGAAAAGAATGGTAGTTTTCGCTTGCTTTCATGTTTGTAGTTTCATTTTGAAACTTGTATGTGGATTTTTCATGGTATTAATTGAATTTTATTGTTATATTTCAGGTGGGTATTTCTTGTCTTCCTCATTGGCTTCAGGCCCTTCTCGGGGAGAAGTTCTTTAATCAGTGTTTGATTCATGAGTCTGCGAGGAAAAACGAGAAGAACATATTTTGCTTGGATTGTTGCACTAGTATTTGTCCACACTGCTTATCTCCTCATCGTTCTCATCGGCTCTTACAGGTTTGCACAAACTCAGTCTCATACACAACCCCACAACCCAATTCATCGATTCGAAAATCCCATCTCTTTCGCTTCTCTAATCTTCCCGTTCGTTTACTTTTTTTTTTTTTTTCTCATTACATAATTACATTAATTCCAGATAAGAAGATACGTCTATCATGACGTTATACGGCTGGATGACATTGAAAAATTAATCGATTGCGCCTTTGTTCAAGTAAGTACAAAATATAAAAATTATATTTTGCCTTAAATTTAAATAAAATTTTCCCTTGTCTTGTGCTTTTTAATTCTGGGTGCACCTTATCTTTTACAGTCTTACACGACCAACAGTGCAAAGGTGGTATTTTTAAACCAGAGGCCACAGTCTCGACCTTTTAGAGGCTCCGGTAGCATATGCAGCACCTGCGACAGGAGCCTTCAAGACCCATATCTCTTCTGTTCTCTCTCCTGCAAGGTTGTGCCCACAACCAGAATTGAGCTCCATAATTTACCTCTTCGTTTTTTAAATGTTTTTCTGTATGCCAACTTATCGTTTTCTACTGTCTACAGGTTCATCATCTGGCCAGGAACGAAGGTGGATTATCGAAATACCTTTACGAGTGTGAATACCTTCCATTACCAGAAGGAGGAAAAGGAGAGAACTTTTGCGAAGTACTGGACGAAGGGCAAATGACGCCCGACTCGGTCCTCGAACCGCCGGGTTTGTTGCGCACCTCGTCCGGGTCGAGCGCAAGTGGTGGCGGCGTGGGTTGCAGGAACCTTGCCTGCACTGCTACCACGGATTTTGTGAAGAAGAAACGCAGCGGCGTTTCAGTTTCACGGGCAACTTATCGGCCGACATGCTCACGCGCGTCGGAAATCTCCATGAGTAACAGGCGAAAGAGTATGCCACACCGCTCTCCACTTTATTAATTGTGTACAAGACGAGCTACGATGAAGTAATTAAGAAAAGGTATGGAGGTGTGGGGGGACATATATGGTATTTCCATATTTCTGGTTGTTTGAATGGTCTCTCTGGGATGGCAAAATGCAACTTCCCCAATTTTGTAGAGGAATCACTGGTCTTTTTTCCTCAGCTCCATATTCTAATTTATATTTCCATCTCTCTCTCTCAAATCTATCTTTCCTCCTTTTTATCTTCCTTTATTTTTTTCCTGTTAAATTTGAAGCTACAACTAGAAGGAGATTTGCAGTTGAACGAAGATAGATTTGAGAGAAACGGAGATTTGTTAAATCCAGATGTTTGAATTTTGATTTCATTTGCACTTTGTTTTAGGGTTGGAAATTGAAATTAGGGTGGGAGGGAAAGATAAATATCGTCCGTGGAGAGCTGTCTATACACTACATATTCTATAGCTGGGGGTCTGGGGCCCTAAAAGGAAGGAAAGAAAAAGAAGATATGTAATGTTGGGTTTGGAGGGATGGGAGTAATTTATTTATTTATTGGTAAACGGAGATGGGAGATGGGAGATGGGAGATGGGAGGGAGCTCAGGATGTGTCCGGAGTTTCTGGGATAGTTGGGACCCAAAAATCTATATATAAGCAGTGAGGTGAATGACGCCACCACGGTCAGCTTCCCAAAGAATTACTCCGGTGTTTGTAAACCCAAACACTTCTCTTTCCCCTTTCTCTTCCTCTTTGTACCCTTTATTTTTCGTCTTCTTCCCTTCTTCCCTTCCCAAGAATTGAATAATAGTGGAAAAAACCAATTAAACATTTACTTAGGTACTATCTATTATTTTATAATTTGTTTTTTGGGGTAAATGCTAATTTAATTCTTTAGGTTCTCCGATGTTTCTGTTTTTTTTTTTTTCTCCTTTTGGGCAAAGTGCATATATTTGGGAAGGGAAACTTTTGGTCGTAGTTATTTAATCTCGAGCTGCAAGCCTGCAAGCACTTTCCCTATAAAACCACTAAATTATGAACACTATGCCCCCCAAAGTTGACTGATTTTATATGTCAATTAAAATCTCCATAAAATGCCTTGAATGCTCTAACTACTCAAATCAGCAGCTGTACAATGCGCTGGGAAAACAATCAGATGATCTGATCTGATGAGTT
Source organism: Nelumbo nucifera (assembly GCF_055504915.1). Classification (NCBI taxonomy): domain Eukaryota; kingdom Viridiplantae; phylum Streptophyta; class Magnoliopsida; order Proteales; family Nelumbonaceae; genus Nelumbo; species Nelumbo nucifera. Next base: position 196,917,579 of record NC_142649.1, read on the forward strand.
AGGAATTAGGATGATTAAGAATTATCTCATGTCATTTGTCTCATGGTGTAAATGATGAATGGTTTACAGTTTCATGTGAGTGAAACCGAATCATTCATTTTATAGTGAAGACTAGCAGTAAATAGAGATAATTGGGAATGAGTTGGGTTTTGTGATTGGGGTTTTATGATTTTGTATGTAAACAAGCTTATAACGGATCCGAATTGGAGTGTAGAGTCTGGGGGGAGGCAGAGAGAGTTGAGGTTGGGTGTTGAGGGAGCATTGAAGGAACCTTATAGGTGTAGCTTTAAATGCATCCGACATGTCGCCTCTTTAGGGAGGAAATATTCCATTTTGACTCCAAGGTTGCTGCGACCATCATTCTTATCTCTTTCACTTTTTGTATATATCTCTCTGCCTATTATTTATTTATTGATATTTTATTTGAAAATTGCTTAAACGTCCCTGAAATTTTTAACAGTTGCTGAAACTTTTCTTACTTTTTATTAATAGCAATCAGTCCTCTGAAATTTTTCACACCGTTGCATCCACACCCTTTCATTAGATTCCAGAACGAACGATAGGGGTAAAATGACCAAAATACTCATGAGCATGTGTTACACACCTTAATTTGCTTCGTGGACTGGTCGCTGATCAGACCATTAATCCACCTTAATTTAATACTTGACTGATAAATACCAATTAGTTGGAATAATTTATGGTTACTCTGTTGTATATTTTTAATGGGAAACGTGTCTAGCAATTTCCATGTCAAATTATTCCTTTGATTCAGTTTTGGGAAGAGTAGAAATGCAAATATATACACTAAAATGATCTCACAATCACATGCTTTGTCTCCGTCACTTCATGGGTGATATTTTGACCGGTATAAAAAAACCCTATCTTATCATGTGTGGGCAATAATCTCACGGCTACAAAGGGGTGTGAATTAGGTGAGAGGACCATTTTTGTGAAGAGGATATATTCCAACTCGAAAGTCGAAACTGAGTGTTATATTTGCAATTGACGGGGGGAGGGGATGTTTCAGCAACTGACGAAAACATCAGGGCAAAGTTTCAGAAATCTGCATTAAGCAGCTGAGCTGTAAGTATTTGGCATCTATGGCTTATATATTGTCGTGATCCTTCCACGTGGTGTGAGTTGCATGGTGTAGTAAGTTGATTCTCTGACACGTATTGTACGTAACAGACAGATGCTGATGCCACGGTTCTCTCCGGGGCTTTCATTGTTAATGGACACTCCACCCGAGACTGACATTACATTTAATTGTGGTAGAGGAGATGTATAGATAGATGAGAGAGAGAGAGAGAGAGAGAAGCCTTCCATTATTCCCTCCATCTTTCGGCCTTCAATTGGGACCATTTGGTCCATTTCTCAAGTCTCTTAAACAGCCATCACCACTCTGCAAAAGGCAAAAGCCATTAGATCGGGATTTTCGTCGGTGCACACTTTGCAAAATTTGGATTGGTTGGTTTCAACTTTAAAGGCCTAACATCTTTGTCTGTACTCTGTAATTTAAATGAAGAATATAAAGCGGTTATGGACCTTATGGTGACTTATTTGTTTCAGCAATTTTGAATTTTGATGGTGTTGGATTCATTGTCCATGTAGCTAGGTTTGTTTCTCAATGTTGAACAACATTCTTCAAAAGACGACTATTCATGGTTGAATAGCTTTTCCCACGCGAGTATGAATTGAGAAAAGCATGCGTACGTCCATGAACTTAGTTGTGCACTGGTTTTGGGAGTAAACAAATTGAGGGGTCAAAGCTCAGTTGGTATGTGGATGATTTGTCTCCGTCCATATGCGGTTTTGAGTCCCAATACTATTTTTTTTTAAGGCAAAACATAATATTTCATTACAAAGAAGTAGTAATAGAACCGAGAAAAAATATAAATCTCTAGAAATAACAAAATATTGAGGCAGATAAATGTATGCATTTCCAACCATTGCAAAAAACTTCTACAACAAATAAATACTGAGGCAGATAAATGTATGCATTTCCAACCATTGAAAGAGTTGGATAAATACAATCACAATTCACCATAACTTTAATCATCCATGATCATAACTGTCGGGACTTTAACTTTTAAACTGAAACTAATTAGAATTTTAATAGTCTAAAACCATAACCGTCGAAACTGTCATCTTCGAAACTAGAATCAATTGGAAGTTTAATCACCCGAAAAATGTAACCGCCAGAATTGTTATTGCCAGAAGTGGAACCAATTAGAACTTTAACCATCCAGAACTGAAACTGTCGGAATTGTTATTGCCAGAACTGGAACATTAACCACCTAGAATTTTAATCGCCAAATATGTTATCGTCGAAACTGGATCCACCTAGAACTTTAACCATCCAGAACTGTAAGTACCGATGGAATAAAATAAGGAAATAGTTATCAACGGTGAAAATCAAAGTAGCGATTAAGGCCATTACCCAACACTCCACCTCTTATACTAAAATCCATACAAAAAAAAAACAAAAGAAAAATATAATAAAAAAGAAAGAAGGAGAAGAAACGAAATAGAGTTGAGGATTGGACATATTTAATCAAGAAGAAGAGAGAGAGAGTCCCCAAAGAAAAAGAGTTGTGCATAAATATTGGTTAATCATGTGATACTACACTGTTCATGGAAAAGTTAACGACCCGACCCCTATGGGAGATTTAGGCATTGATTAATACCAAAAGGAAAAACTACGAAATGAATATTAAAAATACAAATATATAGTGTAAAATCTAAAACCTTGTATTTTGTATATATTTTTATTGTATATATTTGTATTTGTGCTATTTTTAAACTAAGTTAAAGGTTGCGTTTGATTGCAATGTAATTTTATTTGTACTAGTACAAATGTAAGGAAGTAAAAATGAAAAAAAATGCAACTTCTGATTTAATTTTGTCTTGAGTTCTACTCTATTTTGCATAGGCTCAGTTTGAAAGGAGTACAAATACAAATATGTACAATACAAATATATACAAAATATAAGGTTTTGTGCTCTACATATTTGTATTTGTACTCCTTCCAAATGGAGTCTTAAGGTCTTATTTTACTTCATTTTTACTACAATCAAATAAAATAAGGTAAAATTTGAAATAAAAATAAATCAAAATTTCACCCAAATCATTTACACTACCATAGGTTTGCATTAATGCAAAGAAAAATTACATTACAAACAAACACAGACTAAGTAACTAAATTCCATGTCTTGGAATTCAATAATAAAGTGAAAAATAGCTGTCACGGAATGGAAGTGCTAATTGCTTGTGACTAATTCTGTAATTGTAAGAAACGGGAGAGTCATCCTCAACTTCATCACTCATCAGTGTAATATGGGCCCTTAGTGACCTTATAAGCCCAATCAATTGATGGATCCAAAACTAGCAAAATAAGAGTTAGAGACATGTCATAGTCGAACATGGGCCGGTGAGCATATGTCCAAATAAAAATTAAGTGAACTGTTCAACAGAATTACAGAATCACCAGCAGACGTCCTATAACAAAAAGTAAAGCAATTGTCCAACACAACAAAATATCACAATTGAGCCCAGAACTGAAAGATCCATCCATGATCCATGAGCTATTCCAATTGCAAGTCCCGAGACAGGGACGAACAAGGACTCCCTCCTGTCCTGTGTTCCTTTACAAAGGCTTGGCTGCTTTCGGTCCACACTTGCTGTATTGCAGGCTCGTGATGCACAAAGTATTTAATTAATGAAACCGGATCTGTTCTTGTTCCTCACTCCGACCTCACGACGAATATCTCCCATTCTTGTACGTTATTATCGATAAGAGATGTTCTTAATACACTGTAAGGTCAGTTTGAAGAGCGGTCTGTGAGGAACAGACATAAATTCTTAATTAATTGCTTCAACTGAACTCACTTGATTGATAGCGGAAATGTCATCCTTCTTCTGCTGCCTTTCCGTCATTCATTGGGCTTCCCCTCTCTGCATAGTACAGTTGATAAACTGCGGCTTGGACCACCAAACATCTACCCATGCTTGCATCGCAGACACCATTTCAGATGGTTACCTTGCTTAATTCATCTTCCACATGACTCACAAGGATGGGAGGCCAGCAAGCGTAGAATGAATTACCTATCAAATTATTTCAACCTGCAGCTGCAAGTACTCCATATTCCAAAAGAAAGGTCCCCTAATTCCTAACATCTTCCATCTGGATCTGATGTCTCTCTCTCACTCTCTCTCCATTGATAAGAACCCCGGCCCTTTTAGACTAGATGGGTGGAATTTCAGAGATCTTTTAGGAAAACTTTGTTATAATGGTCCAGTTGGTGGTGGTTCTTTGAGGGTGGAATTGCTTGCTCATTTGCAGGGCCTTGAATATAAATTATTTGCTTCGTGGAGTTATTGGTGTAAAATGACTGCTTACTTTCATTGGTGCTTGGAATAAATCAATTTTAAAAGGAAACAAAAGATAAATCAGGAAAATCTCAAGTACAATTAATTAATTACAGTAGACAGTAGTGCATTATATTAAATTTGTTTTTTCTTTTTCTTTTATAAAGATATTAATTTTTTTTTTCACCAGTTCAGGGAGCCCCGTAATGTATTGGGCATTTCATTTAGTTTGAAAAAAAGCAAGAAAGAAAGAAAAGCAAATCCACTTATAACATTCTATAATAATTTGCATACAAAAAATAGCAGCACTTTCTTGCAATCCTCAATAAAGCATGGACACGCCTGCAATCAAATCAAGAAAGTGCAGAAATATATGACAATATAGGAAATCGGAGATTGGTTATTAGACAATGTTGAGACACTCAATAAAATGCGACAAGGTTCAAATTATCAATACACCCCTGATAAGTGGAAAGGGGTGTATTGGTATTTTAAACCTAATTTGAGGCCTTTTTTTATTTCAAAAATAGGTTAGGGGTACGTCTTAAGCCTGCCTACCTCTAAAATGGGTGAAAAGGCCATTTACCTTATGTTTCACGTATCAGACAGCCACCGATTACAATACCTTACATCCGGTGAGTTGGCATTTTGTTGGGGGTCAGTTGCAGTTACTGGGAAAATTTCCTGCAAATAAAATAGGAGTTGAAGCTTAAAAGTTAAAAGCTAAACTCAAAAATTATTATACCCATATTAAGAAATAAGGTTTAGAAAATGTGAGATTTCATACAACAAAAGTAAAATAAAGAAATAAGGTTAAGAATTTTATTTCTTTAACGGAAATTGTCTAAAATTCACCGTGAATTTTCAATGTTTCTTTTAAATTCATCGTAACTTTTCAAACGTCTAGGAACCCATGTCAGTAACGTGATATTAAACAGATTAACGAGTATTAATTGATTACCATTTTAACCTTTATAGAAAAATATAAGCTATACATGTATATTTTAACTAAAAAGACATGAAAAAAAGGAAAAAGTTCAAAAAATATTTTCAAATATAAAATACAAAAAATCACAGAAATTACAAAAATATCAAAAAATATAAAAATTGAAAACAAAATAAAAACTTATTTTTAAATTATATAAATGATAGAAATTAAAAAAAAATCAGAAAATAAAAATCGTAGGAAAACATTGAAAATTATAGAAAAACACAGAAATTGCAGATAAATAACAAAAAATAAAGGAAAACGTATAGATTATAGAAAATAGAAAAATGAAACAAACAGAAATTATAACAAACATTGGAATCTATAGCAACACACTAAAAATGCAAAAAAAAAAAATCAAAAAATATAAAGATTGGATAAAAACCAAAATTGCAAAAATACATAAAATGATAAAAAATTAAAAAATTATATATTATAGAAAAAATATAAAAAATTGTAGAAACACAAGAAAACGATAAAATTTTCAAAAAAGATAATCAAAACTAATGAGGGGAAAAACTCAAAAAATATAAAGATTGGATAAAAACCAAAATTGCAAAAGTACATAAAATGATAAAAATTCAAAATTATATATTATAGAAAAAATATAAAAAAATGTAGAAACACAAGAAAATGATAAAATTTTCAAAAAAGATAATCAAAACTGATGAGGGGTAATTTGGTCCTTTAATGATATCATGACACGTGGCATTGCAGAACATGAGAGTGACATCTTGGCACCATGTAAGCAGACCCCAGGAGCACTTTGGACACTTAACAACCGCCTTGACGACCTCGGCACTACTCCGATAGGCTGAACTGCGAACAACCAAGCAAGACCTCAGGTCGGCATAAGAGGCGACTTGCTTCCACCAATCCAATCTGACCCAACTCCAGTTAGCAACGTGCCTAACGTGACAAGCAACCTCCTTCTTAAGTCGGTTATCGCCTTTGAATTCCCCAGGATCACGATGCCACGTCAGAAGAGCTGGTTATCACCCCTCCCGCTTTGGACAGGATTGGATAAACGTTACCCGCTTATGCGGAGTCCATCTCCAGGCATGAAACCACCTCCAAACTAGATGGACGGGAGATCCCAGACACATTTCGTGAGGCTCACAGTAGCTCACCTATATAAAGGCCTCACCTCCAACCCCACAAGGTACGTGCGATTTAGCTCTTACAGTTCACTAGCTCTCTAGTTTTCAAGCTTTTATCTCTCTCAAAGCTCTTCATTGACTTAAGGATCGGAGTGCCCACTCCGAGTAAAGAAATTGGGACACTGATAATCACTTTCTTGCAATTCAACCAAGTGACCTACTCAATTCGACATTCGAACTGTCTGCCAGCAGGGAGAACCAGATTGCGCATCATCAATTGGCGTCGTCTATGGGAACCACTACACAAAAGCCCTGTTCTCATACTCTCTCTCTCTCTAACTACATGTTTGATGAAATCTTCCAACAACAACATCAACAACAATGCACACATTGATGGAGCAGTCACAAGGGGGTAGGACCAGCATGCCATGAGCCCTAAGGTCCCCTCTGTCACTATCGGGCAGTTTACTGTGCCCCTAACCTTACCATCCATCCTTGTCATGTAGAACCCTAACCACCCTCTACCCACCGTGAACGCACCTCTTCCACCAGTCAAGCCCTCCGTGGTTCCTGTCGGAATTGATGGTCACTAGTTCAACGAGCTAGTGTAGTTTGCCCATGGGATTGACCTACAAATGAGAACGTGCGAAGGCCATTTTGCCACATTAGTAGGGATGCAACAACAACAACAACAACCACAACACCAACAACAGTAGGTCGTCGGGCAAAATGTTAACCAAAATCAGTAGCCCGACGACCAGAACCAAAGTCAAGTATTGGACCCACCTCACCATCATGACGACCCAAACCAAGTTCCTACCATGGAATCAACCCGAGCTATGACGTCTAAAGCCACCAGCTCCATTGAGGGGTCCTGAAGAAGGCGTTGCAGATGTTCACGCCGCAATGTGGGAAGGATCTGCTTCACCCCGAATGACAACAAGGAGGCAAAAAAGAAGGAAGAAGAAAATGAGGCAATCCAAATTGCTACCTCGTCAACACAACCGATGACCGCACTTTGCTACTGGCCTTTGAAATCCTCATGACCCCACAACCTAAGGACTTTAAGGCCCCTAGCCTAGAATTATACGACAGAACAACCGATCCAATCAACCATCTCGATAGCTTCTAGGCCCTAATGCAGTTACACGGGGCCAACAATATGAGCGTTTGCATGGCCTTCCCGACCACCTTTTAGGGTACAGCTCGGATGTGGTACTCAAGACTGGCAGCAGTCTCAATTAAGAAATGGAGCTAGTTCGTCGACGTCTTCACCACCCATTTCGTGACGAGTAAGCTCTTCTCGAAGTCAACAACCTATCTTCTGAGCATGGTCCAATGACTAGATGAGAAGCTCCAGGACTACATCGAGCTCGAGCTCGAGCTTGATTCGAATTAGAAATGGAGGCTTGACTTCAGCTCAATTATAGAATCTATGTGTTTGAGCTCGATTCGGCTCGAGCTCAATAATGAACCGAGCTTGATCAATCGATCGAATTTGAGTTCTCTGATTTTTTTTTCTCTAGTGAGCCTAATCAGATTAAAATCCATGAAGCATTTTCACATGCTATGATATCATGTTTGTACATTATGTCCCAACTATAAAAACTAAAAAAACCCAAACCCATAATAGAATGAGAAGAAGATGAAGAAGAACAGACAAATCTAGATCTATTGTTTGTCCCTCTTCAATGATTTGAACAAAATTTGTACTTCTTTTCCTCGTCTTTGTCTCACCTTCGACGTCCATAGTGGCTGAGTGACTGTGAATAAACAAGTGTCGGTTGGGCTGAATAAACTTTGTGATTGTAAGAGGTAGAGGCTGCGGCTTGCGAGTCTAGACTATGAGTCTACAAGAGTGAGAGACTGAGAGTTGTGGTGAGAGGCTAAGAGCTTGAGAGGAGAGGACAAAGGAGGAAACTGAGGGGAGGTCTGAGATTGAGTATTCGATTGGCCAAGGCCGGAGGACTAAACTCTGTGACTGTGAGCCTGCGGCTACGAGAGTGAGAAACTGAGAGGCAGGAGCTGTGGTGAGAGGTGAGAGCTTAAGAATGAGAGGAGAGGAAGGACAGAGGAGATCGAGTTTTCGAGTGGTGACTGCCTGATTGGTGAGAGGCTGAATAAACTCTATGAGTTTGTGGCTGTGAGCCTACGAATGTGAGAGACTGAGAGGAGACAAGCGAGAGTTGTGGATTGGTGAGAGGAGACTAGACAGGAAGGAGAAGGACAGAGCCCGAAGGAGATCCAGTTTGAGTGGGTCTGGGTAGGTCGAATAGCGGAATAGGGTAAGGTCGTAAGGGTTTTGCATTTCTCTTGCAATTGCTACTATGTATAAGGGACCACAATTATAATATAGTTTAACCAATAAAATTTATGAAAAAGGTATAATATATATATATGATAATATAATATATATATATATATAAGCTCGTTAGGCTCACGAGCCTAGCAAGCCGAATTTCAGAAAGCTCAGGCTCGGCTCATTTGTTAAACGGACATAATTGAGAGCTCGAGTTTGGCTCGAAGCTCGATTTGAGCCGAGCTCGAGTAGCTTGTGAAAATCTCAACTCGTGTCCACCCCTAACTACATCAAGCGATTCAACCTTGGGAGGCTTCAGATACCTAACCTTGTCCTGGCCATAAAGCTCACTACGGTAGTTAATGGTATCTGACATCCTAACTTGCACTAGGACTAAGGAGGTCGAGTTGAACCCTTTGGCCTATATGGAGGAGTTCCTCAACCAGGTTGCCAAGTTCATGAAGGCTGAAGAAGTGTCAGGTCTCAGTCAGAATTGAGTGATAAACGAATGAGATCGAAGAATGAGTTTAGGATCAACAAGCAAAGGCAAAAGAGTAAGTCGTTGAAACACAACAAATCCCCTCATAACTGGCATAGTAGGTCACCACAAAGAAGGAGCAGGTCCCCTTACAGAGGCAGTAGGTCCTCATGCTAGCATTCTAACTTCTCCCATTCAGAACCAGAACTAACTTCCCTGCTGCGATGTACGGGGAGGTCCTCATGCCAATAGGTCCCCTGGTACGGCCCCTGTTGGCTCCTCCGTTGTTTCTAGACCACCGATCAACTACTTACCCCTCATTCCTATTGTATGGGGAGGTGTCTTTAACGGTGCGTGTCATCCTTTCTTCACACCTCCAGAATTGGCTGAACGTCTCTACCTCCATGTTCTCGATGCCGATTTTGTAGGTGGGGCGCATGCACTGTACACACTGTTTGACGAAACTCTTCTCTGTAGCATGTTCATCGAATACAGAGTGTATTAGCTTCTGGAATCTCATCACATAGGCCAAAAGATCCTTTATCGATCCTTGTTCTACGTTCCTTAAGTCAGCCATCGTCAGCTTTTTCTCCAAGGTGAACCACTTCGATAGGAATTTCTTTGCCAGCTCACCCCACAAATCAATGCTCCCTGGGGTGAGACCTATGAACCATGTGTATGCTGAGCCTGTCAAGGATTTTGAGAACTCGCGTACTTTGAGATCCCTGTCTAGAGTGAAAGAACCGAGGATGTCTTCGAACTTGCTGAGGTGTTCTTGTGGGCTACCCCTCTGTCCATCGTACTACGACCATTACTGTGGAGAAGTGTACCCGGTGGGGTAGGGCTTGTTCAAGATGCAGTCAGAATACAACTTTTGTAAGATGGCCGAATCATGCGCTCGGTTGCAGCTTTCAACCACTAGCCCCTGGACATATTCTCATAATTTGTTCCGGCTGAGCGGGGTTTCTGTCATCGTGTCAGTGTGGAGGAAGGTTTGGGACTAGTTGACAGGGTGGTGGCCTATCTGGGTTGGTGTCGAGTCAGCCCTATTGGACTACTTTGGGACGACGAGAATTGGGTTGGAGGCATGGCGGCTGGGACTAGCGACACCGACAAGGGTGGTGGCGGGGGTGAAGAGGGTTTTGTCAGCTTGGGCCAAACGTTGAAGAAGGATTTGGAGGGCGCTCTTTGTCTCCTCCTGCATCTGTTCGAGCTTTTCAAACAGGGTTTCAAAAAGTTCCTCGAACTCATATACCTTGTTCGAGAGGATTTCAATGTCAGCCTAGATTGGTGTCTCTATTTTGGGTTGGTTCTTCATTCTCGGGTTGGTGTTTTCGAGATGTTGCTCTGCTCTTTAGGGATGGATGTAAAGTTAATCCTTCGTGTGGCTATTCTCTGTGATCAAAGACAAACCCGAGATTTTACTGTAGGTAGGATAAGGCTTGGCTGGGGGATGGTTTCTTTGAAAGACAGAGAAAGACCCGGAATCAAGGGAGATTGGCTCTCGGGTTATGGTGCTAGGTAGAGTAAGGAGTCCGAGGCAAAGGGGTGCTCGAATGCCGAGTGTTGAATGACTTCCAATATGAAGAGGATCTCTATTTATGGGGGAGATCCCAAGACCCTAAAAGGTAGGAGATAAAGATGCTCGTCTCCTATTATGAAAGGGGATATTGTGTTTGCTATCAATCATTAAGTGCACTATTGAGGTTTCTCCACATGTCTCGTGGGGATCTTCTTGAGGATCGACTTTCCGTTCACTCAATAGCCCTCATTACTCACATGTGCTACCCACCTCTTGTATGCCTTAAACAACGTGGCACTCGTGACGTCACTGCCTGGCGGGTGATGTCCTGTTAGCCCTATGTGGCATTTCGTCGCATCTTCTAACGGGTCATGGGTTTATCGCGGGTTTGACCACACACAGGCCTCGCCGTGGGCTCGGCACGGGTTTCTCTTGGCTCAGGCTACGAGTGGGTTCGTCGAGGGCATGTGATGAACCGTGGGTTTATCGCGATTCTGCAATGCATGATGTGGGTTCATCACAGGCCTATGGTGCATCGCGGGTTCAGCGCAGCAGGGAAGTTGGCTGTAGGCGTTTCGTATGCAGCCACGTGGTATCACTTCAGTGTTTAATGTTCTCTGAGGGACTGCATGAACACTATATACCTACACACTGAACGTGAAGAAAGGGGAGATCCTAATGAAAATAAGGACAACCGAGTATGTCAAATGGCCACCTCGGATGAAAGGGAACCCCACCAACAAGAACTCAAACAAGTATTGCCACTTCTACCGGGACACCGGCTATGATACAGAAAACAAACATAATCTCAAGGGCTAGATCAAGTAGTTGATTCACCAAGGTTACCTAAAGCAGTTTATCAAGCATGAAGACCACCACTGACTTGCTGACCAGCCCAAAGAAGCATCGCAGTCAAGTAGGGATCAGAACCAAGGTTCAAAGTATCGGTACTTTTTTTTAGGTTTTATTTTTTCAAAACCAATTTAGAGGGATCGGTTTAAGAGGCCTCTCTACCCTCTGAACCAATGTCTGACTTGATACAACCTCGGGAGAGGCAGATCGGGAAGCACCTTAGCAGAGTGGCTCATCCATGGTGTAATCAACATGATCACGGGCGGGTCCATTGTGGCAAGATGCAGCACCTCAGCGGGAAAGAACTCAGCCCGGGAGCTTATGCATGAGGACGAGAAACCGCCTAAGCGCCCTCATGTGGAGGAAGTAATCTACTTCACTGAGGATGATGCTCATGGGATCTATTATCCACATGACGAAGCCTCGTGGTCAAGTTAGTGATAAACGACTTCAAAGTAAAGTAGATCTTGGTTGACTCTAGCAACTCGATGGATATCATCTTCCTGAAGGCGTTTGAGCGAATGGATCTTGAGAGGAAGGACCTGCTACCAGCCGACATCCTCCTAGTTGTCTTCAGTGAAGAAGTAGTGCGGCCTCTAGGCCAAATAAGAGTGCCTATAACAGCGGGCTTGCCATCAAACCATGTGCACTTCGACCACTACTTCCTAGTGGTCATGACTCCCTTGCCCAACAATGCCATCTTGGGCCGACCGATCCTTTATGCACTCAAAGCTGTAGTATCGACTTATCATCTATCGATGAAATTCTCGATAAACTATGGAGTGTGAGTGGTGCGAAGAGATCAGTTTGAGTCGTAAAAGTGTTATCTGATCGCACTCAAAGGGAAAGTAATTTAGGCCATCGATGTCGGTATGGAGCCACTAGAAGAGAACAATGACGAGAGAGCTCGCCCTATGGAGGACACCGTCCTAGTGCTGGTCTCAGATATCGACCCTGCGAAGACAGTGCAGATCATAGTTTGGAAGAGGAAAATGAACCTCACCTTAAAGTGGTGGAGGATAGTGGACAAGGAGGTAGGGAATCTCCTCGAAGTTGACTTCATTAGAGAGGTTCAATACCCGACCTCGATTGTAACCCTAGTGCTCATGAAGAAGGCCAACGGCAAGTGGCGCATGTGCATCAACTACACCGACCTCAACAAAACCTGCCCAAAGGAAAACTTCCTACTCCCTTGGATAGACTGCTTGGTTTTGCGACCTAGGGGTTCAAGTTGTTGAGTTTCATAGATGCTTACTCTAGCTACAACAAAATCCAGATGGATCCAATCGACTAGGAAAATATTGCTTTTGTAACTAAAATAGGCTTATACTGTTATAAAGTTATGCCCTTTGGCTTAAAAATGCTAGAGCGACCAACCAATGCCTTGTAAGCAAAGTATTTTCTGATTTAATTGGAAATAAAATTAAATCTTATGTCGATGATATGGTTGTGAAAACCTAGTTTTCAAATTCTTAAATTTCTAAGCTAAATTGCATTTTTGATATTTAAGAAAATACAACATAAAGCTCAACCCGAACAAGTGCATCTTTGGTGTCACGTCAGGCAAGTTCCTTGGGTACATAGTGAACCAACACGGCATCGAGGCCAACCCAGACAAATCTAGGTCGTCCTAGATATGAGACCCCCAAGGTCAATTAAAGAAGTTCAAAGGCTAACAGGTCGGATAGCCGCCCTGAACCAATTTATGTCCAAGTCAGATAGGCGGTGCCTTCTATTCTTTAAAGCCATAAAAAAGAACCACGGTTTTGAGTGGACCAAAGAATTCCAACTCACATTTGACAAGCTAAAAAGGTACTTGATTTCACCGCCCTTGCTAATTAGGCCTGAGCCCAGAGATGAGCTATAACTCTACCTCTTAGTGAGTGATGAGCTAGTCATCTCGGTTTTAACTCGTGAGGTGAATAGGGTGCAGTGACCTGTCTACTACATAAGTAAATTCCTACATGCCGCCAAGATGAGGTACCCGAATATCGAAAAGCTAGCCTTCTCAGTAGTGCTAGGAGCCCGTAAACTACACCCCTACTTTCAAGCCCATAACTTTGTGGACCTAACCAATCGACCTCTAAAACAAGTCCTTCAGAAGCCCAAGGTCTCAGTTAGGTTAACAAAATGGGCAATCGAGTTCAGCGAGTACGACATCCAGCTTGAGCCACGCCTAGCGATCAAGGCCCATGTCCTAGTAGACTTTGTCGCCAAGTGCATGTTCAACATGCCGACTTGTGAAGTAATCGAACCCGTGGCCACCTCGGAGACATCTACCGGGATGGTGCCTGACCTGACTTGGAACAAAGAGCCTTGGATCCTTCATGTGGATGGCTCGTCCAACCAATGCGAAAGCGGAGCTGGGCTAATCCTCTATGGACCTAGCGAGGTGAAATTAGAGTATACTCTTCAATTCGCATTCCGAGCTTCGAACAATGAAGTTGAGTATGAGGCACTTAATGCCATGCTATCATTGGCAAAGAAGGTTGGCATGAAACATCTCATGGTGTGTAGTGACTGCCAATTAGTGGTGAACCAAGTAAATGGTAAGTATGAGGCTCGGGAGCCCGCCATGTTAGCCTACCTAACTAAGGTTAGAGAACTCTTGCTCCACTTCCACTCTTGGTATATCCAACAAGTTCCAAGGCCTGAGAACACTGAGATTGATGCACTCTCGAAGCTGGTTGACGCAATAGACATCTTGAAGAGAACAATCTACATTGAAAACTTGCCATGACCTAGCATAGAAAGGGTGGTAGAAGAGGTCACTCCTGTTTTGGCTGCGAAACCAAGCTAGATCGACCTAATCATCGATTATCTGACTATCTACGCCACGGGACCCTACCAGTGGAATGCAACGCAACTCATAGGGTAGAGTGATAATCAGCTCGCTATGTTATCATTGGTGAACAGTTGTATCACAAGTCACTCACACTCCCCTACTTGTGTTGCTTGCGACAAGTAGAAGTGAACCAAGTGCTACGTGAGATCCACATAGGTTTCTATGGACACTTGGGGGGTAGGGCACTGGCCCAGAAAGCTCTCTATGACAAGGCTACTATTAGCCCACAATGAAAGCAGAAACAATGGAGTTAGTTCAGAAGTGCAACAAGTGTTAGTGTTACGCTAACATACCACATCAGCTCGTCGCCGACCTGAGGTACCTCACCAACCCGTGGCCATTCGCATAGTGGGGGATGGATATCCTCGATCCCTTTTCCACCTATGACCAGGCAGAGGAAGTTCTTGGTGGTCGTGTGGGCTATTTTACTAAGTGGGTGGAAGTTGAGCCGTTAGTATCCATCAAAGCTTGTAATGTTCAGAATTTCTTTTGGAGGAACATCATCTGCAAATTCAGACTCCCCAAGGTACTGATATTGGACAACGGGAAGTAGTTTGAAGACATCAAGTTCTAGAATTGGTGTGCCAAGATGGGAATCCAATAGAACTTTACCTCAATGGCCCACCCCCAAGCAAACGGTTAGGCCAAAGTGACGAATAGGGCGATCCTCCACGGAATGAAAGATCTACTTTCCCAAGCTAAAGGTTTATGGGTGGACGAGCTGCCTAATGTTATCTGGGTCTACTGAACTACTATCAAGATGGCGATTGGAGAGACTTCTTTCAACTTGACATACAGGACGGGGGTTGTCATCCCAACAGAGATCGAAGTGTCAATCTTGCAATCTGAGACGTACGACGATGAGGCTAACAAGGATGAGCTACAAACTAGCCTCGACCTAGTGGAGGAGGTCCATGACTTATCCTACATTCGGACTACAACATACTAGCAACAGGTAGCTCGGTACTACAATGCCCAAGTTAAGACATGCCAATTTTGAGTTGGCAACCTAGTACATAGGAAGATTATGGTACTTGAGCCCAACATAGGAAACTTAGGTCCGAACTGGGAAAGCCCATACAGAGTACTCAAGGTGATCGACGAAGGTATGTACGAGCTCGAAATGTTGGAGGGGAGGTAGGTACCTCGTGTGGAGAATGTTAACAACTTAAGGAGATTCTACTTATGATGAGTCCGGAAGTTTTGAGCTACGTCCGCGAGAAGAACAAAAGTATAGACCACCCGCTACGGCAACCTGGTCAAACGAACAAAGGGATGCCAAACCAGTTTCAGCTCTAAGGCCCCCAATGCCGACCTAAAAGATGTTGGCAGATGGTACATCAATATCGTTTTTGACTTAGCCAAAATCATAAGCCTAGTCACTTTGAGACCTAGGCATAGGTACACCTCAGTAACCTCCGATCATGTTTTAAAACTTAGTCTATTTCCTAGTGACTAAAAATAGAAGGCAAGAAAGAGGCACAGTATATGTAAAAAAGTCAATTCTATTGAGTAATGCAAAAAGTACATCGTACATCGCTACTAAAAAAGGAAGAAAAAGAAAAAGATCTTTCTAAGATTTTCGAGCATGGAGGTTCGGCATACAACATATATATAGGGGGCTCCAAGAAAAGAGGTAAGAAATTCAAATGTCTTTGGGCTCCTCAACGCTGACGCCGTCGACTCCGTTGCTGCTAGTACCAGCTCCGCCGTCTGTGCCACCATCAACGCCCCTGACGACCTCATCTTCCTCCTCGGAGTTAGGCTCCTGATCAACTCAAGCCATCATCTCGTCGGTGCATGCGAAACTCTTCAGCTTGGCCAGTTCGAAGTTGGGATACACCGAGGCCACCAGCATCCAACATAGCTTGAAACTCTAATGGAAGGCGCCTATCCTGAACTCCTTCCACTCCTTTAGAAAATTGGGCAAAGTCTTGAAGTCCTCGACAACTCGGACCTTAGTAGCATGGACGTCGTCAAGGAGTTTCCCTTGAAGTCAGCTATATTGGCCTCCTTCTTCCATTACTCACAGCCTTTGGCTTCTAGCTTGTTGGTAAATTTCTTAGTGGTGCTCGCTAGGTCAGCACTGTGACTTCACTCCTGGACAATCTCAACCTTTAGGTCATGGACAAGTCGCCTAGCTCGTTCCAAGTGAGATCGGTGCTTCATCACCTCCTCCTCAAGAGCATGGGTTCTAGCAGCTCCCCTCTCAGCTTGACCTAGCATAGCGTGGGCCATGGTGTCTGCCTGAGGAAAAAGAAATGGTGTATCTGCAGCAAAATAAAATTTAGCTAAGTATGAAGGAAGAGGTTGGGCGCATACCACTAGGAAGCAATGCGTCAGCGTCCCACCTAGTTCACCGGGACGTGACTCATGGAGCTTTGCGACCTCGTCTAGGAAGACGACCTCCTTGCTCTTTACTAAGGCAGTTCGGAAGTCCATGATGGTGCGCTTCTCCTCAGAAGTGGCCTCAGCATCTGGAGTAGTGGTCGCCCTAGCCCCGAGCTATGGAAGGGGCTCCTCGGAATTCCAAGCAAGGTCCCCTACGAATGTTACCACTCAACGAGGTCAACCACCGACACGACTTTGACTGCTCTTCGTCTAGCGGGATTGGAAGTAACGACCTGAGGAGCTTCCTGGGGAGTCACCTTCCTCTTCTTCCTCCTCATATCTTAGAATAGCCCGTGTGTTCTTTCCAGAAAGAGAGAGAGAGAGAGGGAGGTTCGATTGAGAACCAAAGATAAGGGCTGGCGGCTACCAGCTTGTTATTTATATTCTCTTAAAATAATAAGATTAGAAATTACAAGAATGTCATTGGTAGAAATTCCAAATAATAAACAAATAACAAAAAAGAAAAAAGAAAAAAAAAAGAAAACTAGCTGATAGCACCTAAATTGATCAGGCTAACAGGATACTAACAACATACTAACAACAAACCAATAAATAAGTTTCACAACAGCCCCCCTCAAGTTGGGCTGTAAATGTCTATCATGCCCAATTTGTCACACAACTCATTGTGCCGCGAGTATGGAAGTCCTTTTGTGAGGACATCAACAAGTTATTCCTTGGAATTGACATAAGGATGCAAATTTCCCTTTTTTCCAATTTTTCCCTTATGAAGTGTTTGTCCACTTCAATGTGCTTGGTCCTCTCATGTAGGACAGGATTGTTGGCGATGTTAATGGATGCCTTGTCACAGTAAAGAGACATAGGATTGTGAACAGCAACTCCAAGCTTCACTAAAAGATTTTTTAGCTAAAGAACTTCAGTCACCCCATGTGCCATAGCTCTCTCTCTCTCTATCTATCTATCGATCTATCTATCTATATATCTATCTATCTATCTATCTATCTATCTATCTATCTATCTATCTATCTATCTATCTATCTATATATATATATATATATATATATATATATATATATGTATATAATATATGTATGTATGTATGTATGTATCAACTAAAAAGGAAAAAACAAAAAAAACAATAATTTTTTAAGTTATATATTTTAGAAAAAACAAAATAATTGAACTAATAAATTGATAAAATCTTTTGAAAAAATCAAACAAAAATTAGACATTGCATCCAATGAATATTGCAACAAATTTTCAAAAAAAAATATATTCAATTAGTTAAAAATTTACAAAAGTATTTTTTGCATAAATTTGTAAAATGCTCAATGGGGATTTACATTCTACATTCTAAAGAATACAATGAAAATGTTTCAAAATATAAAAAATCTCTAAAATTTTTTTATCGTCTTCATTCTTTCAAATCCTCAAACTGGTGGATCTATGTGGCAGTAACCTTTAAACTAAAGATTTGAGTGGCACAAAGAGAGAGAGAGAGAGAGGCGGTGCAACAGCCGAAGGATCTAATGAGAGAGGCAAAGAGAGAGATAGTTGAAGATCTAATGAGAGAGGCAGAAAGGGGTGGTCAACAAAATGAGTGTAAGAGAGAGAATTTTGGGAGAATAAATCTAACCCTAATTGACCATTTTTCCTAACTCGCCATTTAGGGGCAATTTGGTCATAAAAATTATATTTACGTTGACATTGACAACTTCTATTAATAAACATTAACGGTACTTTAACGAAAGGTGATTTTTGGAAAACAAAAATTTACTGATTTTAAATAAGTTATGGTAAATTTAAGAGAAATACTGAAGACTCGTGGTGAGTTTTAAAGAATAGCAATTTTCCTTTCTTTAATTGTATACAATTAAGTGAATTTTCGGTAAGAGTCTGATTTGAATCAAGGTTCCATGATTGTACTGATTTGGTAAACTGTTCCTTCGTAGAATGGCTGCGGTATTTGTTTGACCAAAAAGACTCTAATCAAGACACTACTAAGGTCAATGAAGTGCTGATCGTTGCATGGTGTATTTGGAAGGCAATATGTGCTTTGATTTTTGGAAATATTTCACTAGAGCCACGAAGAGTTTGGTTGCAGGCAGGCCTTGAACATGTTTGAAGAATTTTAGACCTGTCAAAGCGACTATTTGATGGAGGGAACCGTGCATGATGCAGATTTACACCCTCTAAAGGTTGCACAGCCTACTGTAGTTGTCATTTTGGAGACAACCACCGATGGGAGTGGTCAAGTTTAATGTTGACGGAGCTCATTGCTTGAACAAAGCCGGCGTAGGAAAAGCCATACGTGACTCAAATGGGAACATCAGTGCTTCTGCTTCTTCAAATTAAACCTGTTGGGGTTGGCTCTCCATTGGAGGAAGAGGCTTTGACTTTCTTGTTTGATCTTCAATTGGCTATACAGTATCAGCACCAAAGAATCATCCTTGAAGGAGACTCGTTACAACTTACAAGTTGTACCGGCCCTGTTTCAGGTTTCTTATTAACCTCCTTGACAAATTATATCCATCACCACGACATCACCGATTACAAGGCTCTCGAACAATTTGAAGACGTACACATCAATCACATTCGACACTTAGGCTAGCTGTGCTTAGTTTAAACTTTGAAGGAAAAAGTAGGGAAAGGGTGGGAAACCTATACAGTAGCCTTTGGCTCCGTTTGGTTTGTGAGAAGATTTGGGTGGAATGGAATGGGATGGTAAAGTGTAAAAATTTACACTTCTACTGTTTGATTTTAGATATGGGAAAATAATGGAAAAAGCATTGTGACGAAGAGAAAGCCGTTGTGAGGTGCTCTGTTTCACCAAGATGAAAACGAACAATAGTTCATCGGCATAAAGTGAAGACAATGAACGGTGCTGCAGATCTAGGTTCGAGCGGGGAAGGTCGTAGATCTGGATTCGAAAGGGGAGGTAGCAGAAGAAAAAGAAAGAGAAGTCGTCGCCGCTGCTCTGCTTCTGGGTTCGAACGGAAAAAGTAGCAAATCTTGGTTCGAAAGGGGAAGTAGGAGAAGAAAGAGAAGTCGTCGCCGTTACTCTACTTCTAGGTTCGAACAAGGAAGGTAGCAGTTTTAAAGGGGAGGTAGCAGAAGAAGGAAGAAGTCACCGCTGCTACTCTTCTTCTAGGTTCGAATAGGGAAGGGGAGGTTGCACTGGTTCTTCGTCGTCGATGGTAACAGTGATTTCTCA
This sequence comes from Nelumbo nucifera, assembly GCF_055504915.1. Taxonomy (NCBI): domain Eukaryota; kingdom Viridiplantae; phylum Streptophyta; class Magnoliopsida; order Proteales; family Nelumbonaceae; genus Nelumbo; species Nelumbo nucifera. The sequence continues at coordinate 196,937,594 of NC_142649.1, forward strand.
AAATTCTCCACCAGGGTCGCACGGTTTTGATGCGACCCCAAATTCACGATTTTGGGATTTGAGATCCCACATTTTTCTCATCCCATCCCTCTACTTCCCTTGAAACAAACGAGAGAAAAGGAAATATTTTTGAAATATTTCATTTTTCTCATCCCCATCCCACAAACCAAACGGAGCCTTAGGGAACAAAGTGACGCATGTATTGTTCAAATTGCTGTTGAACCTTATTTTTCCTAAGGCTCAGTTTGGTAGGAGTACAAATACAAATATATACTCTGCAAATACATACAAAATACAAGATTTTGCACTCTACAAATTTGTATTGTACTCCTTCCAAACTGAGCCTAAGCAATGGCATCAAATTCCTCCTTGTATTCAACATCTTTTAATGGGGGAGTCTTCCAATCTGTAATCGGAGTTTGTTAATGCTATGTTTGTAAAGATTTCCCTACCTTTCCCTTCCTTTCCCTACTTTCTCCTTCAAACCAAACACAGCATTAGTGATTGAATTGCCTACGGGCCTTTATTTCCCTGTTCAATAACTCAGCTGTCTAATGTCTGCCTCAACGCAGTGGGAATATTGGAAGCCCACAACCAAGGAACCCCTCCGTGTTTTTGAAAAAGGCCCCATCGAACCCTCTAGGACTGGCGAATTATGAGCAAACGAATAAAAGCAAAACAACGAATTAGGCTATCAATACGAATTGACCCTATAAATTAAAACTTAAAAAATGACCAAATTACGGGAGGAATAGGGAAAAACCAAAGATGCATGACTAACAACCTAGCAACAAGGGACCACCGTAAGAATCCACAGACCAACCGTCATAACTGTCATGACCATCTGGACCATCCTTGCTTCTTCCTGGATAAAGGAAAACAATAAAAGAGAGAAATGCCAGACTTGTAGATAAAACATGGTTGCATTTAAACATTACAAACACAAAGTCCAAGTGCCTAACACATTCAGGGGCTCCCCTTCAAACCCATCATATTACTTTTGCGGGAAAGTCTCGAAAAAAATTTTTGATCAACAAAACGGGTTAAAAGGGCGCAATACCTACATCTCTCAGGTTAACAGCAGAAGACAACATAAAAGGGTAAGAACAACAGGAAGAGAAGGGCCTCACTTTAGCCATGTTCTCACAAGCATGCTTCAAAGGTACTACCCCCATTTTCAACTTGATCCAGCATTTGGACAACCTCTGTCACACCAGCTGCAATTTCATTCTGGATACCACCCTCAGGCAGATCGAACTTCCTCCTCTTCAAGGAACCTAACTTACCAGGAGGCTGGGGATCAACCACATCGAGCATTGCTTCCAGCTCATCCACCATTGATCTCCTTGCTGCTCGAACCATAAGATCAGCTCCCTAATACAATATAGAAAAAAACAGAAACAACCAAACCCAATTGAATGTTCGATTTCTCATGGATAATAATTACATGGATTTGGTAAATTTGAACACACCATTTTCAGAGATAATGTCTCCACAAGACATTCATTGAACAAAACAGTACAAATATGCTATTCCCATTGTCACACAGATTCAACATAGACCCAATAAATTATTACTTTTTAATTTGAAGCCTAACTAGATGGTTAAATTTGAGTAGCTAATAATGCGAGTATATGTTGTCTAAAAGCAATTTAAGATTTAAACAAGAGAAGTAAAAAAGGCTATGACACCCATTCAATTCTGAACTGGACAAATGTTTGGACACACTGGCTGGTAAGGAAGTTGAAATAAACTAAACTAGACAAGACTCATGTTGTAACCAGTAACCAATCATAATTCCAATTCCACTAGACAAGACTCATGGTTACCCAACAGCACTCATCACAGGTTTTGCTATAACTTGAACTGTTAACTACTTTATACATCAGAATAACAGAATTCCTTTAATTGGACAGGGCAAGGGAAAATTCATGAACGTAGTAAAAATATTAGAGCATTTTGATCAAAGGACTTAAAAATAAAATTAAATTATCAGACTACCTCTATAGCATCAACAGTGAGAAGCAGGACAATAATCTTCTCAGAAAACCTCTGCCGTTCCTCTGCATCACGGGCAATGCGTTTTCTGTAGCAGAAGTTGTTGAACAATGTCCTAATCTCCTTCAATTTGGCTTTGGCCACAGCCAGATCTCTAAGTGCCCGAAGAGCTTGGGATCGACGGATCAAATAAGCTCTGAAGCTCATCTGGATCACTATGGCCGCATCCTGGGGAGACAATTCCTTCTTCTTCCCCTTACCATTGTGAGTCCTCTTAGCAAAAGCCTTACCACAACAAACAAGAAAACAAAAAGAAAAGGCCTCATTAATCAGCCGAGACAAATTTACAGCTCCAGCAGTTGCAGTGCCGCCCGACGTTACAACCAGATGTCAGATGGGACTGCAACCTATCCAGCGATAAATTTTTGTTGCTAATTAACCAGTCATCAAGATAATTCCGTCAAAAACATGCCCACATTATCCAAACAAGTTAATCCAAGCAATTCCAACACCGTTAAAGTTGGAGGTTTTCCGGTCAAGGAGCTTTTGACCTGCCACTTTCAACTTCAGCGGTCCTGCAATCACCATCCACTATTCACCATTAAAGCAGTAAGTGGTGGAGGTAAACAAGGGAGTAACTGGACCTGTTTAAGAACAATGGCTCCATGACCAGTCGGTTCTTCAATCTCCACTACACGTTTGGAGGGCAAATGTTTAGCGCCTTTGTTCTTAGGCTTGGAGGAGTAACCACTGTACTCTCCGGCATCGGCAGGAGATGTTGATGCTTTGAACGTATAAGTGTGAGAGATGGGAGAGTCTTTTCCCGGCCCTTTAATCTCAGCCGTCCACTTGAAATTCTTTTCTACACCTCCTGGCACACCGTTTTTGGATTTTCCAGCCTTAATCTCCGCTGTCCACTTATACTTCCGATCGAGGCCACTTTTCTCCGGGGATTTGATCTCCGCGGTCCATGAATACTTCCGTTCCAGATCATTGATCTTCTTGGCATTGAGGAACCGATCACATCCCAGCTCGAGAGCAGATACACGATTGCACAGGTTTCGCAAGTAGAAATCAGTGGCCGTTCGTTCTTGGTACCTCTTGTAAGTAGAAGAAAATGGGGTTTTGTCGATCTGGATGAGATCGGTAACGTTTTCGAAGACATTAAAGGGAGGCAACGGAGAAGGAAAGGAGAAGCATTGGGGAAAGAGATCGAAGTCAGAGAGGCTAGGCTTAGGGTCTAATAGATCGAGAGTGAAAGCAAGGTCATTTTCTTCTATGAATGATGGGAAAATTAGGGGTTTGGGTCTGAAAATGGATGTCTCTCTAACGAAGAGAGATGGTGAAGGCTCAAAAATCTCAACCGTTCTGTATGTGCTCATCGCTGCTTGGTGAGTGGTCGGTCGAACGATGGAAAGGCGAATGCAGAAGAGGGATAGCCGGAACAGATCCTAAGTTCAACTGAAAACTTTTGATGAAAACAAAAGCATTGTAGTCTTGTAGAGCAAAGGCAAAAAATAATAATAATAATAATAATAATTATAAGGTGGAATTAAGAGTTTTAGAAGTGAACTGAACAGTTAAAATCAAAAAAAGATAAGGTGGAATCAATGAGACAAATGTCCGTATAGCAGTCAGTCAGCTTGCGTTACGTGTAGTGCTTCAGCTTTGACGGCGAGCAGAGCAGACATATTTGCACAAGTGATGAACGAATTCTGAAGGATGAACCACCCCAACCTGGCCCACATTTTTGATAGACCACGTTGGCATCGACGTGGGGCCGGGCCGCCGGAGTGCGGGGCCCGAATCTGCTCTCACATAACGCGCCTTACACCGATTTTACAGTATCTTCTGATCGCACATCGAGAACATCTCTCATATTTATTATTTCAATACAGGGTATTTTGTGGGAGATAATTTTAATACAGGGCAGGATGTGGCCGTAAGGTCGGTGTGAGAAGCGCTCTATAAAAAGAAAAGATTGAGATTGAGCTTGGGGGGCTACCTCTTACTTCTCGACCCGAAGACATCGTATAATATCTTCCAGCAGCAGCAGAAAAAAAATATCATCACGAATTTACCCTTTACCTCTTACGGTGCCTGAAAATATTATTGTGTTACGTACATGACACATGGTACTGAAGACTGGCTGACTATTATCCATTATTCTATCTCAACGGTCATGATCATATAACAAGGATAAGGATGCTCCATTATAGGGAAACAAGACAATAGGAGAATGGTTATACTTTTATAAATGGAAAGTGACGCCAGTCCATCTGGTTTGACTGTTCAAATCGATCTTGGTCTGACAATACTGGTCCAACCACATCTCAACTTGAATCCTGGTCCTGTGCTAGTCTGAAAGCTGAGTCTTGAGAACTGAAAGTGAGTCCATTAACCTAATTGAGTGGAGTTCACATCTGCGCCCTTTAGAGGGTGCACCACATGCATATCGCAGCGAGCATTGGGAATATCTCCCTAATTTGTTAGTGGAAGATACTTCCAATAATATAAGTTGGGAATCTTGGGATGTGCTGTGGAATCTGATGGTGCACGAGGCAGACAATTTGGATGCAGGATTGAGTAGGTTGTTTGATCGAGTTGCAAGAAAGAGATTAGAGTGTTTGGGTTGCTTCACCCAGGGTGGACATTCTAATGTTTAAGTCAACGAAAAGTTTTGAGAGAGCTAAAAAAGTGAGAGAACTAGAGAGCTAGTGAAATGTGAGAGCTAAATCATGTGCCCCTTTCTTAAAAAATGGGGGTGCCTATATATAAGAGTTGGTTGGCATGAGCTTCATGCACTGCGTCCAAGATCCTTGGGAGGACGTGACTTATTGGTCCGAAGTCCTCGGAGATAGTTTCACATGCGGACTAGGCTTTCGTGCCTTATCCAATTACCTTCAAAACGATCGGTGCAGAAGTTGACTTCTAGAGGACTTGGGAGTGATAAGATGCACGCAAAGGAGGTTGGTGAGCACATCTCGTAGGTCGCCACCTGGACCTCAATCAGGTCGGTAAGTCCATCGGGGGAGGTCGCTCCTCATGCCAAGGTCCCTTGAACCTTTACTAATGAGGTACCACAAGTCGGCCCTAGACGACGTGTTGTTAGCCACTCTCCCGAGGTGCTCAGATTGGTTCTGAGGCCCCTCCATGACTTAATGAGGTCCACAGTTGTTCGTCTGGTGTTGAGGTGTCATGCGGCGGTCCTATTGTGCCATGCGTTGCGATGTCATTGGAGGGCCAAATCACCCTTCATCAATTGGCCCCCCACACCTGAGACGAGGTTAGTTCAGCAAAGGAAGTAGCTCGCTATGGGTCCTTAGCCCAAAATAACTAGTTCGATCAGTTCGTAGGCATCAATCCAATTTGCTCCCCAAGTCAGAAGAGTCTAAGGTTTGAATGCAACATTACTAGGACTTCGCCATCTTAATTATAGGGCACAAGAGCAAACTCATCTACTTGTGGTGAGGCGGAGTAGGCACTCTGAGGACATTTACCGTACCAAGGATATAAACTTCAAGGAGTTCTGTAATTCGGCCGAACACCTCAGGAGAGGAATTCATCGTGTCGTCCTCAAGAAGGGCTTCAAACTACGCAACTACCTCCTTAGGTCACTCCACTTACGCAGACTTCAACGCAATGTTCCTCAAGCCGGTCCTTGAAGGAGTAGCCAACAAGGTCAATGCGGAGCCTGAAACCAAGGTGGAGGACGACTATGAAGAAGTCGGACAAGTTTGCATGTTTGTCGAGGTGCTAAAAGCATACTGGTTTCCTTTGAACTGAAGTACACTTAAGTTGTGGTGCTAAAAAGTGAACTAGCAAAGTCAGAACATTGTCGAGCTAGTTAGATGGGGGCCGACTGCACAGATTAGTCAACATGTCTTGAGGCTGTCTTGAGGGGGCCTTAAAGCTTAATGTGGTTTAGCTTCCCCTTTTAAATTTTTCTAGCCGAGGTGTTTATAGCGTAGGTTGGCTTTATCCTAGTTGCCAAAATGTGTGGTCGAGGTTTGCATTTGACGTAGGACAAGGCTGCACCTGAGCCTTAGACGTAGTATCTTCGTAGATTGTTGATGTTCCATGCACGAGGTATCTGCCTCCCCTCTATGGTTTCAAGTTTGTACGTGCCTTCGTTGATAACCCTTAAAACTCTGTAGGGGCCTTCCCATATCAGACCCAGCTTTCCCGCATTAGGCTCAGGTACCATAACTTTCTTGAGTACCAGGTTGCCAACTTGAAATTGGCATCTCTTGACTCAAGCGTTATAGTACTGAGCTATCCGCTGCAGGTACGCTGCGGTCCAGATGTAGGCCAAGTCACGAACTTCCTCCATTAGGTCGAGGCTAGTCCGCAACTTGTCCTCATTGGCCTCTGGTGTTGTCAAAAGCGTGTCGTTAACCACTTCGGAACACCAGTTTAATATTTATAATTTTTTTTTTTAATCTCAAACAAATATAAACGCAATAAATGGGTGAGAACGGGTCGTATCCACAGAGAAGCAAGGGAAAAATCGTTGCGTACTTAGATCTGGGAAAGATAATACAATTGGGAATTGTAGAAAATAAGAAAACAAAATTTATTAATGCTGAAATTAAAGGTTCGGAATTAAACAAGACAATAACTAAAATTCAGAAATTAATATAGTATTGAAATTAACAAAAGAAATAAATAAAAGTGATCTGAAATTCGGATCCAATGGCGGTAGCTGTAAATTGGCCGGACAGCTTGCAGAAACCCCTCCTGATAAGAACTAGGCGTCCTTCCCCTCTTTAGCCCTTGAACCCCTCGAGACACCTTCGCCTTGAACCAGACGAATTCAGATTTGTAAAATAGAGAAACGAACAAGAATTAAATCTAAAAAGTGTTGAAATAAAAATAACGGAAAAGAAAATGAAGAAAAGAAAAGAATGGTTGATCAGATCTAGTGGCGGTAATTGCAGATTGGCTGAACAGCTTGCAGGAACCCTTCCTGAGCATCCCCCCCCCCTTCTACAACCCTTGAACTCCTCAAAAAACCTTAGCCTTGTGAACTGGGTGAATTGACCAACCCCTTCTCCAGGGCCGTTGGGGTCATTTTTATAGAGAATGAAGGATAAAACTAGGATTAGAGAGAAAGAGGGGGGCGGTATCTAGTTTTTTGCAGAAATATGAGCATCCTAGGGTTTTGAATGGAGGGTTAGGATTGTTCTAAGGTAATTCAAGGGCTGAAAAGAAAATGAGAGGGCACCCAATATTATGTAGGGCTGAGATTTAATGGCTAAAGGCTGAATGGTGAAGATTAGGAGTTAGGTGGCTCCCTAGGGTTAGAATGCTAAAAAGAGAGTGCCCTATAATGGATGGTGGAGATTAGAAGGGATGGAAGGTGAGGATTTACCAGTTAGGGGTGGCTAGGGTTTGTTAAGGATGAAAAGAATGAGCGGAGAGGCGCCCTAGGGTTTTCTAAGGAGAGGGGAGCATGCTAATACACTAGGAGGGACGCCATTCTGGGTTTAGTAGATAGGAGGCGCCCTCCTGTGCTCAGTTTTTCACAAAAACACCCCCTCTCTTAGCTGGACTTCACACCAGCTTCCCAAAAATTGCATTTCAGTCTTGAAACTCCCTAGTTTTCCCCAAGATTTGCACAGAGACCCTCAGAGGTCACAATATTGAATTTAACTGGGAAAATGGGAAATTTTGATTATTCTAAGGCCGAAAATACCCCTGAAATGATGCCCTTAAGGCATCAAACTACAGAGTTATCACATCCCCCAACTTAACCATTGCTAGTCCCTTAGCAATGTAGCCTTAAAATTATACTAAGTAAAGAAATCATTTCCATTGTAAGATCATCCCTGACAAAATTAGCCAAGTATCCTGATTTCAGAATTCTCAAACTTTGTATAGATCGGTATTGGGCTTAAGGGGTAAAACTGTCTTACTTTGAATATTACAGAAACTTGGCCTAAAAATCTTATATACCCTTCCGTTTGCAGACTGTCTCGATAAGCTGAGATTGATTTTTGAAATAAGGTGGGTATAAGAATTTCTACCCCTGAACTTGATATACACACTTATTTTTATTGTTACCTTCCACCGTTTTACGTGAATCTCGACACTTGCCTTATGTAAAGAGACCCGATTACTGAGTGTTAGGTGATCGTCTTTGGCATTCCCTTTTCCGTTTGATGTGAATCCCGACACTTGACTTAGGTAAAAAGACCCGATTACTAAGTCTAGAGTGTCCATTGACCCCTTTTTTCTTTTTTTTGCAACATTGTTCAGGGCAGTCCACTATTTCTAACAATTTGATGAATTTTTGTTTAATTTCTCCATCTTTCTCTTCTTATCTTGATAGGAGCAAACTTGGGAGTATTTTTCAATTTCTAAACGGTTTCGACAATATTCTCATAAGACCAATTTCTACTCCTATCACTTACTACCAATTTCTACAAAATTTAATATTCTTTTATCAGTTTCCTCAATTTTTTCAATTTGGGAATCTCTTTTAATGGAAAGAAATTTTAAATTTTCTTGCAAAATTTTAATTCTACATATTTAAAGGCTTAGCTTCTCAATTTTTTTTTAAATTTCATTTTTTCTCTCTTTCCTCACCCCCAACTTAAATGCCATTGTCCCCAATGGCATCACTAGGCTGATGCAAAAAGGACTTGGGCCAAAGGGAACAATCAATAGGGTTTTCCTGAGGGGTTCAAGGTTTGCCACCTGGTCTCGAATCAAAAAAAAAAAGAGAGAAAAAAAGCTCAAATCCTAACAGCAAAAACACTAAAAACTACGTTGGGTTGCCTCCCAACCAGCATTAAGTTTAACGTCTTCAGCCAGACACATTCATTCACTTCTTCCATCCAGACTCTTAGACTTACTTTCTTCTTCATACAAACAGGGCTCAAACTAGACTAACCAAGGGGTAGACAAGTTATCCAAAAGATCATCCACTATATCCACATTGCACTCATCTTCCCCTAAGGTACATTTGTTGGAATTGGTTCTGTACTTATGGCCTCTAAAATTGCTAGGCCATGGAGTTAGATGGATGATGATATTGTTGGGACTGTGAATTGAGTTGATGTGTCCTCCAAGAAAAGTTAGGGTGATTTCTCCACCCAAGGTTGTAAGTATTTGAGAATGAATCATTGTTGGGCCTTAAGAAACTCTGGCCTACCTGAACCTGTTCTTGGATAAATGGCAGAAATTGGGCCACCGTGGGACAATCATCAACCTGGTGGGTCGGGCTGGTACAAATGGAGCAAACTTCAGGATATGGTGTAGATGGTCCCGGTTGCTGATTAAAGGTGAAAAAATGATCAAGCTTTTGGGCTAGAAGATCTACCCTGTCCAATTTTCTCGAGATGGCATTCCAGTCCATTCTTGCCCCGGGCTCTATGTCCAAACTTTATAGAGCCTTGCCCTCTTTGTGGGTCTCACTGACCTTTCAGAGGAATACAAGGATGCATTATTATTGATGGAGTTTTCACTCAAGGTCTCGGAAAAGCACATACACTTCATCTCACTTTTGCTCAAAAATTCCCCCCATAGGATGCATCTACCATTTGCCTATATTGATCCGTCAAACTTTCATAGAAGGCTTGGACAATTTGCCATGGTGTGGGCATCTTCTCATTAACTCCTTCATTCTCTCCCAAGCCTCATGAATTTGTTCACCCGGTGTTTGGGTGAATCCAGTGATGGCTCTTCTCATGGTATTGGTTCGTCCTATAGGGTATAACTTTATAAGGAATACTTGTTGCATTTCTACCCAAGTAGTTCCCAACCAATGTTTGGCCTTATCTTTCAAGGAGAAGGGGAAAAAAGTCAATCTAAGGGCATCATCATTGAAGCTCTAGATCCTTACAGTGGAACAGATTTCCAGAAACTCGTCTGTGTGTTTGTATGGATCCTCACTGGGTTCTCATAGAAAGAGGGGAGCATCTAGGTTGTGCTTAACTTGATCACATACTGTAAGGCTTGAGTATCTGGCAACTGTATTTAAGATGAAGAGTTATATTGGGTTGGAGTGAAGTATTCCTTCAACTTTCTGGGTCGGGCATCATTGATTCCAGCCATTTGGTTGCGATGTTGGTGATGGAGGTATCTCTCTATTTCGAGTATGGGTTCTATTATTTCTCTCCTTAAAAATCTCCTTCCCAACATACAACTCAGAAGTCCCTTTTTCTTCTTGTTGAAATTTGAATTTTAAATTTTTGAATTTTAATTTCAAAATTTGGATTTTGAAATTTAAACTCAAATTTGAATTTTTTTTTTATATTTTATATTTTTTTACTTTCTCTCTTTTTCTTGAAATTTCAATTCAAATTCAGATTTTGAAATTTAAATTCAATTTTGAATTTTTATATTTAAAAAGATGCAAGCAATTCACATACACGACTTATAAGCTGACCTAGGGTTTCCTAAACTAGTGGTTCAACCAATGTGAATCCTCTTAGGTTCACTTGGAATTACACCACTTCCTTTGGTTAGCCAGGTAAGAGGTGGGAATGTGGGAGGCTCCCCTTGCTCTCACAAGGACCTAATTAAATAACCACAAAACCCGCTTAGGCTTAGCCATTTAACCTCTTTCCTTAGACCCCAACCGCCGGTTATGGAAAGTAATCACAAACTTCCCTAAAATTCAACACACCTTTGAACCAAATGTGGGGCTCCCTAAAGAATCTTGCTATCCAGATTTTAAATTAGGGTTTAGGGTGAACCGCATGTGAAGGATGGTGATTTTTGGGCCAAGGAAGGGTGATAAAATCCCCACCTTATCTTATTTAAGTTGGATTGCCTTTAAATGGATTAACGGAAAGAAAACAAAATAAACAAAGCAAATGCAAATAAATACAATGCATAAACAATTATTTCTAATATGCAATTTAGCAATATAACATAAAATAATAAAATAAACTAAGCAAAAGAAGCAATTTCTGAAAGAAGCAACAATCGGTGCGAGAGTTGACTTTCGGAGGACCTGGGAGTGATAAGATGCACGCAAAGGAGATCAACGAGCATGTCTTGTAGGTCACCACCTAGACCTCAGTTAGGTCGGTAAGTCCTTCGGGGGAGGTCGCCTCACGCCAAGGTCCATTGGACCGATACTAATGAGGTGTCATAGGTTGGCCTTAGACGAAGTGCTGCTAGCCGCTCTCACAAGGTGCCTGAGCTATATATGAAGTACTCGAACTGGTTCCAGGGTGTGCCTCATTGACTTAATGAGATCTATAGTTGTTCATATAACGCTGAAATGTCATGCAATGATCTATCATACCACGTGTCATGATGTAATTGAAGGGTCAAGGTCAGGCTATGCCATCAACTACCGGCCCGTGAACAGAGGTCTACACGAGACAAACTTCTGAGGAGCACAATGATGTCAATTGTCATGAGACACGACACTTGGCAGCCAGGAGACTTGTACATGGGATCAATACATTTGCAGTGTTTGCAAAAAACAATCCCATGGACTACTCTCGCCCTCGTAAAATGGGGTATGATCATGCACTATACTTAGCCCTAATGCCTCGTGAATACCTTACCAACACCCATTGCTCAATGTGGCTTTCTCCTCGTGAGGCGGGACACCTTAACACGAGACTTGTGTGATCATTTGCGATTGGTTACAGAGACAACTACACATAACCTTGTTTACATTTTTAATCTAAAAAATAAATTAAAATTCATATATTGGGAATACACACATCATTAGAACTCCCGGTGTGGATCTGGGTTTGGTTATGGCTTGGCCCAAGAGTTTGGTTGTGGTTCAAAAACATGCCATAGAAAAATGTGTTATTTTACACCGAGACATGTTTTGGTTTGAGCTACGTGGGGGAGTATATCATCAAATTTGGACCACACTAAAATTTGTTTCAGAATCCACCATTAAAATCTTATGTTCCAGCTGGGAAAAATGGGATGTGATGTGGTGTATTCCAAAACCTGATATTTCAAATTGACCCAAATCTGACCCCGATTACATTCCTATTTAGTTTTAATGCAAGAGAAGTTCCTGTTGAACAATTAATTATTCACTATGCCTATATAAGGTGGTATGATTTATTTGGAGTATTGGATTAGATGTAATCAATCAATTATATCCGTTCACGGGTCGTTCTTTGGGCTCGATAGGTCGGCCCATAAACATTTTACATTGTTTCGGTTCGGGTCCATTCAAGAATTTGACAAATGACCTAGTCTACAACCAAATTTCGTTACCTAAAAAACATCAAATACTCTTATGAAAATTTCTTGTCATATCAAAGCACCAGTGGTCTAGTGGTAGAATAGTACCCTGCCACGGTACAGACCCGGGTTCGATTCCCGGCTGGTGCATAGGCTTTTTTATAAAGCCCATTTTTTATTTAAGCGTTTACAAATAAAAACAACTTTGGTAAACGGTGAAAGTCAATTCAATTGTGAATATATACATCCATTAAAAATAGGGGAGCCTGTGGCTTTGTGGAATATGGGGATTGGGGAGCCAAGTACCGGAGAAAATCTTCTTCAGCTCGTAAAATCACGGTATCTTTCTGGTCTGACCCCCCAGTTCTTCCCACTTGTATCAAACATACAATCTGCAAAATAAACATTCATCCTCCCTCTCTCTCTCCCTACAAGGCAACACTCTGTTCGGAATCATTGGGTGATAGATTAAATTTACCTGAAAATTAAACAGGTTATGAGTGTATCGTTTGGGGCAACCAGCAGTTTCAATTCTTGACCAGATTGAGAGCTGGGGACCTCGACCTGATTGAGAGCTGCAATCAGGTGAAGGGTGAGTATGTGAAAAAGTTTTGATGGGTTTGTTCGTTCATCATCAAACCCATTATAGAGTTCGTCATCGTCATCATTTAATGTGCATGTAGGTTAGGGGTGAAACAGAGGCTTTCTTAAGACGACGAGGAGCTCGTCATCAATGCCGTCGGCTTCGTCACCCAGACCGAGACTTATCACCTCCTCTACGTCTGCCACTTGAAGGAGGTCAACGATATGCTCCTACTTGAAATCGTCCCTCTCCTCCAGAAACACTTCCCAGCAGCTTTCAATGTAGGAGACAACCTAAAATACAGGAGAAAAAAATAGAGGAAGAAATAGATCCCTTCTCTACCTCTGCGCTTCAAAGAGGTCGACGACATGTTCTACTTGGAATAGTCCCTCCTTTTCTAGATTTTGAAAATTTAAAGAATAATGATAGGCAGAATAATCTTTTTAATCCTTCGTTAACGGACACTAGGAGTACTTTGACAACAGGGGCGCAACAAAAACCTCTGCTTAATGGTAGTGCTCTTGCCCATCGACAATGGACTCCACAGCCTTCCTTGCATTGTAGTATGTGTCTCCTCTCGTTTAATGGTAGTGCTCTTGCCCAGGTCCCAAAAGTAGTTCTAACCCGAGTCATGCATCTCCGAACTTTGCTTTAAAATAATAGTGGGAATATTACAGTTTGGCTTGATTTTTTTTTAGTTCTGTTGGATTTAGTTCTGGGTTCAGAGTTGCAATTGTCGCAGATCTGAGAAAGCACCTGTTTGAGAGGGGCCAGAGGTGACAGGTGGGGGAACGCACATGGGAACTGCTCTATTTCCGCCTTTCACGAGCGCAATCTTCTTGAGAGTTTCTCCAGTTGCCCATCGGCAACTGAACTCGCTTCAGGTTGGGGTTTCTATCTTGGAAATAAAATATCTCTGATGCCTCTCCCGCTGTCACGGGCTCATGTGATTGAGCGTGTGACGGTCGTTCAACCTGCGTTGTTTTCCCCAAGCCAGCAATTAGCGATGGAGAAGTGAACTTCTTCTTCCCTACTTTGGCGAGATAGAGAAAACTCGTAGGTCAATTCGAAGCTACCCTTCCTCCTATACAGTTGATTGGGATAAAATTCATGCCTTTATTCATAAAAAGCCAACCTTATATAATCAGTTGGGTACAATAATTCTCAGAGAAAAAATGTCTGAAAAGCAGGAACAGAAATAACGAAAAGATAACTACTAATCAGTAATTTCTCTAAACTTCCAAGATTCACTTTTTATTCAAATAATTTCTACTTGAAACGCAAGCTTGGCATAAGGAGCTTCGGTGGCTAAGTGAACCACGTGGCATGCTGATGTAGTGGGTCACTTCAGGTCTGTGACGGCTCCCCTTCCCTTGAGTTGGCCCATGTCCCCATGGGCCCATTTTGGAAATTGTTTGGTGATAAATTCAACACTCTCCTAGGTGGATTCCGCAAGGGACTTCCCTTTCCAATGGATGAGTATTTCTTCTCGTCCTCTAAGAGTGCATCATTCTAATATTGCTTGGGGTTGAATGCCTCTATATTGTGTTAGATAGTTTTGTATGCCCTTAGCTTCAATTAGAATGATGTACATTATGAGTTTATTGTAAATGAAATAAAAGTACATATTTGATTCATTTCCCTTAGTATATTTCTGTGTAATACCTTTAAACTAGACACTTAATGAGACTCGTATTGGTTTAGAATGCTCACAGCCAGTGAGTCGGTCTGGGGAGACCTATACTGATAAGGCTAACACTGATGTGCCACCAAACCGGTTGGGGTGGCCTGTCTCAACTGCTAGGGTGAGACCCTAAGCACATACAATTTGGATTAATTGAATCTTTGAACCAGACCAGATTTCCAGTATTGCCCTGGACCTTGGAAATTAATGGGCAAAATTGGAAACTTACACCCGACCCCTAGACTCAATGGTGATACTACACTGGGTGTCGGATTTGAACTGGACCAAATTTCTAGTATTGCCCTGCACCTTGGAGATTAATGGGCAAAACTGGAAACTTACACCCGACCCTTAGACTCGATGGTGATACTACATTGGGTGTCAGATTGGACTGTCTTTGATGTACCAATTTGTGAGATCCTTAGCGGGGGTCAAAACCTGAGTATGTTGGGACAGTCTGAGAATTCATCTGAGTGGGTGATCATAGTGACAGTATCAGCCCCTCTGTCGGACAAAGGTAATGATCGGGGATGCATTCTCACTGATGGAAACCAAGACTGCCGGCAGCTGATTTCAATCGTTGAGATTTGTTTTGCGAAATATATTTTATATGAAATATAAAAATATATATATTATAGTTTCTAAAATGTTTGCAAAAGCTTTTAATTCCCGTGATCCATATAAGCAGAGAGTGCAACACTATTCCTTGCAGCTGAGGGAGAGGTCCTCTCTTGTCGGGCAGTGTATGATCATTATGGGATGAGAGATTAAGTGTAAGACCATTGAGGATAATACCTAATGGGCTAATCTTGCATCTGCCCACAGTCCTTGGGTGTTACTAGGTGGCTTGGCCCAAGGACCACTTAGGGTAAGTGTTGGGCCCATAGAGCCCATGTGATGGGTTTTAGAGGGTGCATTGTCCATAGCAGTGTATTCGGCCAAGCCTTGTAACAAAGGCTGGGCCGAACCCATGTGGCTGATGTGTAGATCAATGTTTGGGTCCCACGCCATACAAGGAAGCCCAACTGGGTAGCAGTTTGGAAGGCTAAGTGAGCACACAACCTTAATGGGCCTAAAGCCCATTTCAAACTGGGCTGATTTGATTAGTTTAAATGAGGGGCGGATCTGGAATTGAATCAGTTGATAGGATTGGGCCTTGACCCTATCCACTCAGAGAGTCCAAGATCTAAATAAGATTTAGATCTGGGAGCCTCCTAATATGATTAGGAGAGGGCTGATCCAATCTACAGATAAGATAAGTATTTTCCCTTATCACTTAAAGGGACTTCTGATCCAAATCATATTTGGATCAGCAACTCCTAAAGGGATTAGGAGCTGATCCCTTTAAGCCTATAAATGGAGGAGGGGGCGACAGCCTTTAGACCCAGAACAACACACTGAGTCTTCTAGTCTTCAGAGCTGGAATCACAGAAGAAAGTTTTCTACAATCTCTGCATAACTCTTTCTTGCCGCCTCCTTCCTGCTGCCGCCAGACCTCTAGTTCGATCTCCAACTTTGTAGGAGAGATCAAGATTTGATCTTGATATTAGCCCTTTGTGAAATGACTGATTGGAAGCAGTGCTCGCGTGCCACCCAACTATTCTTGCGAAGGATCAGGTTTTTGGAGAACGCTACTGATTCTGCTCCATCCTGTACTGCGCCATCTTCAGTGGGAGCAGTCTTTGGATCATTCCTTGGGCGTGAACACCTCCATTGAGAGATAATATTTCTCTGTATCAGGTATACCTCTCTCCCACTCCTTTTGGTTCAGATCTGGTTCAGTTTATGGTTCAAGATTGATCCTTGAAAATATGATTTTCTAAATAGGGAATGTGATTCCCAATTGAACGGAGAGAAAAAATTTTGAAATTCGCCCTCTTTATTCCGCAATATTTGGGTGTCCATATGATGGATCTCTCTTCCCTCCAGTGGTATCAAAGCCAGGTTTAAATCTTGAACCATTTTTGTTTCAAATCTGAACCTATGCAAATGGGCAGAAGACGTTTTACCCGATTTGCGCAGATAATGTTTTTTGGGAAATTGTCCCAAAATTTATGGGTGAATAATCTGAAATTATTTTTACATAAATCTGATTATTGTTTAGAATTGTTCTTTATGATTTTCTTGATTTATGGGTTGTTCGTACAAGAGGAGATCAAATTCTTGATTGGCGCAGGGAACCTACGATTTTGCAGTTTATGGATTATTTTATTACATTTGGTCTGTAAAATATTTTTTTTTATTTTTTTTTAAACTGAATGTATAGGTATTCGATCTGATGTAATCATTAATAGAAATTAGGATTTCTATTTATTTTATTTTGGATCGAAGAAGGCGGCGTAGAGAAGGACATTTCGTAGATGGGAGAATTGCAATCTGCGATTTGCAGTTTATGAAACTGCAAACTGTGATCTAACCTCTGTTTTGTAGGAAGGATTGTGTGAACAACCCTGTTAGACTGATTCTTGATTATTCTTTTATCAGTATTTAATTTCAGATTATTTTCTTGAATTAAAGATTTAATTAAATATCAAACCCTAGACCCATTCGAACCAAGATTGGTTCAAAATTGTTTGGACCGAATCTAGGGTTCGATCAAGGCTGAATGTCAGCCCTAATTTTCCCCTAACAGGCCTGAGGCTTGATAATTAATTAAATAGTTAATTTGGCCCAACCTGTAAAGGCCCAGTTTTAAATAGTTAAAACTGCTAAAAGCCCACTTAACACATAAAGCTATATGGGTTGAATCAATCAACCCTAATTCAGCCCATATACCTAGATAATATTAATGGTTAATATTATGGATTCAAAATGGGCTTTACAGATAATTAATTGATTGGATCAAATTATCCTTGCATGTGATGTATGGATGTGTGATGTGCTACATACATGGGCCATAAGTGCTTGGCCCATGCTGAATCGATAGTGGCTCCTGTGCACACCATGGCTGAATGCACATCATTGCCATGGTATCCCTTATGGTCATTGGATGACCTCCCTTAGTGGTGGGCCCCACACCTCATGGAGAGGTTACGTGTGGGACCCTAGCCGATTTGGGCCCATCGAAATCTGACTTTATGAAAGTCAGTGGGAGCCACTTGGGTTTGACCTAGATAAAACTAGGGCGTAATTGATTGTTCCCTCTAGCTAATATGAGTACATGTGATAGGGAGATTCTTATGATGAACTTTCTAAAGGCCTTCCATCATGTTATGGGTCCGAGCATAGGATCTCGTCACGGGTCGGCCCACGGTGCGAAGGCCCTGCTTTTCCTTATGCCTTCCCTTGCGTGCAGACCCTATTGCGGCAATCGCGTGGGTGATTTGTCCAAGAAATCACCCGAACTCTCCTTACTCTCTTTCTTGACTACGAAAACTGAATGCTTTATTTCAATTCGTAGCTCCTTAAATAGGAGATTGCAGAAGAGAATTCCTTATTGGATTCGGCTAGGCTAGGGTAATCCAATTCAAACTAAAACTCATAACTCTTACTTAAGAAAATAAAATAAGATAAGGATAAGATAAGATAAGGGATAAGGGATAAGATAGGGATAAGGGATAAGATAAGCTGGTGGCGAGTTGGCTTGACGTGTCTAGATAAGGGTGGGCCCACCCCTATGAGCTGTCGTGTGGGCCCCGCTTTCCTGCTGTTGCCGGGCGCGTGCACGCGGCTCATAGTGCCACTGCTGGGTGCGTGCGCACGGCTCATGGTGCCGCTGCCGTGCGGTGCGTGCGTGTGGCTCATGGTGTCGTTGTCGTGCGGTGCCGGGCGTGTGCACGATGCGTGTTGCCGTGCAGTGGGTGTGGTGCACGCTGCTGCCTGGCGGTGCGTGTTGCGCGCCATGGTGCCGCTGCCGTGCGGTGCCGGGCGTGTGCGCGGTGCGTGCTGTCGTGCGGTGCGCGGTGCGGCCTGCTGTGCGTGCTGCCTATGACTGCGTCGCAATGCACTGCCGGATGGTGTGACCATAACACATCATTAGCATGAAGATGGGTCCTTCATTAATGAGGAAACGCCCCAGAAAATGGGCTATCCATTTGCTGTTGGGCTTGTCTGAGTGTTTCATAAGATGATAGGGATATCATAGACCGATGTGGGAGGGGCTTCACTAGAAAATGGAAACTCTCTCACCGTACCTTGGCGTTCACGAATATGATGGGTAAGCACTCACTGGACAGAAAGGTTTACCTGACAACGGATCTGAACCTTGTCTGACAGAGGACAAAGGGAAAACTCATATGATGAGTGGATATGATCCTTCACATAAAGGTGGTAGGGTTATGCAGCTAAAATAGTTGGCTCCATGCACCCTATGTGATTTCCCACATTTCCAGAGTCAACCTGTGGTTTCCATCAATGAGAAAGGAGGGGAATCTCAGAGATGAATAAATGGAAATGGAACGTAGATTAAAATTCATATCTATGTAATAAACATGAATCAAATTAGGTTGTGGACTGATGTTTGCTCTTTTATCAGAAAATGGCAAATTTACAATTTGCAAAGCTGCTTGATGACAACAAGCCGAAGGGCCCAAACTATGCCGACTGGTACAAGAACCTTATGTTGGTCTTAATCTCTGAAAAGTTGGATAAGGTAGCCAAGAATCCTGCCCCGGATCGTCCGGGAGATTGGGCTTCTGAGGCCCGGAGAAGAGAATAGCAAGAATGGGAGGAGAAAAACTCCCTTGCCCGCTACTATATCATTGCCTCCTTGGACAACCCATTTAACGGTAAGCTTGAAAGATGTACAGACACACTTGACCATATACATAGTGATGTGTGTGGTCCCCTAAGTGTTAGGACACGTAATCAATACATGTATTTCATCACCTTCAACGATGATTTTTCACGATATGATTACGTGTACCTAATGAGACATAAGTCTGAATCCTATGAAAAGTTCAAAGAGTTCAGACAAGAGGTCGAGAAACAGTTAGAGAGAGAAATTAAAGCCCTTCGATTAGATCGTGGTGGCTAGTATCTCTCTGAAAAATTCAGAGACTACTTAAAGGACAATGGGATAGTATCACAATTAGCTCCTCCTGCTACACCACAACTTAACGGTGTTTCAGAGAGGAGGAATAGGACCTAATTAGATATGGTCTGGTCACTTCTCATACACTCAGAGTTACCCACATCCTTTTGGGGCTATGCATTAGAGACTGCAATTTACGTGCTGAATCGGGTTCGAACCAAATCGGTTCCGAACACTCCATATGAACTTTGGACCGGAAAGAAACTAAGTGTCAGACACTTGAAGATTTGAGGTTGTCCAACACACGTTAAAAGAACGAGTGCAAACAAGTTGGAATCCAAAACCAGTCGTTGCCTATTTGTGGGCTACCCAAAAGGCTCTGTGGGTTACCTATTCTATGACCCAGGTGAGAAGAAGGTGTTCTGCAGCCGAAATACACAATTCCTAGAAACAGATTACATCCTGGACAGCCATCGTCAGGAAGTAGTTCTTGATGAGGAGAGCTCAGCAGCAGTGGGAGATGTCCCACAAGTTCCAAGTAGTGACCAACCAAGAAAATCCACTCGGGTATCTAGGCCACCAGTTCGTTGTGGTTATGACCAGGATAGTTACCTGGTGGAAACCTTGACTAGTGAGGAGGATCCCGTGACTTATGCGGAAGCTATGTTGGACATAGATTCCCAGAAGTGGGTGGAGGCCATAAGAGCTGAGATGGACTTAATGGAGACCAATGAAGTCTGGACTCTAGTAGATTCGCCCTCCGGGGTAAAAGCAATCGGTTGCAAATGGATTTACAAGAGGAAAAGGGCCCCGATGGTAGAGTTGAGACCTTCAAAACTCGTTTGGTGGCGAAAGGGTACACTCAGAAAGAGGGCATCGATTATGAGGAAACATTTTCGCCTGTGGCCATGCTTAAATCCATTAGGATCCTGTTAACTATAGCAGCATACCATGATTATGAGATTTGGCAAATGGATGTCAAAACTGCATTCTTGAATGGAGATCTTACTGAAGATATCTATATGTAGCAGCCGCAAGCTTCATTGCTGCAGGTCAGGAACACATGGTATGTAAACTTAATAGATCCATTTATGGACTTAAGCAAGCTTCTAAAAGATGGAACATCCGTTTTGGCTCTGCTGTCAAATCGTTTGACTTGAAGCAGAATCCGGATGAACCCTGTGTCTACAAGAAGTACAGTGGGGATAAGGTTACCTTTTGGTTCTGTATGTAGATGACATTTTACTCATTGGGAATGATGTAGGAATGTTAACTACGGTGAAAGTATGACTTTCACAACAATTCTCCATGAAAGATCTTGGAGAAGCCTCCTATATACTGGGTTTTCGACTCTATAGAGATAGATCGAAACGGATAATAGGATTATCCCAATCTGCTTACATTGACAAAATACTCAAAAGATACAACATGGAGAGCTCCAAGAAAGGAAATGTTTCTTTTAGGCACGGAGTCACTCTCTCCAAGAAGATGTCTCCCAAGACCTCTGAGGAGATTGAGGGCATGAAGGACGTTCCCTATGCCTCTGCCGTAGGGAGCATCATGTATGCCATGCTGTGCACTCGTCCTGACATTGCTCAGGCAGTGAGTGTAGTAAGCAGATTCCAGGCCAACCCAAGGTAGGAGCACTGGACTGTTGTGAAAAACATACTTAAGTACCTTCGAAGGACAAAAGAGTTTTGTCTGGTGTTCGATGGTAGCTCACTACAGATCCAAGGGTATACAGATGCCGATTTCTAGTCGGATCCAGATGATAGAAAATCTACATTTGGATATGTTTTCACGATAGGATCGTGTGCTGTTTGCTGGAAAAGCAGCAAACAGGGGTCCACTGCAGACTCCATGACCGAGGCCGAGTACATTGCCGCAAGTGAGGCTGCCAAAGAAGCCGTGTGGATGAAGAAGTTCGTTCACGAGTTAGGAGTAGTTCCGTCCAGCACATCACCCATCCCATTGTTGTGTGACAACAATGGAGCCATTGCTCAGGCTAAGGAGCCACGAGCCCACTCGAAGTCGAAGCACATCGAGATGAAGTACCACGTACTGCGGGAGATTGTTGGTAGAGGGGACGTCTTGATTCAGAAGGTAGCGTCAGCGGAAAATGTAGCAGACCCATTGATGAAGCCACTATCACAGAAAGTGTTTGAGAAACACGTGGAAAGCATGAGACTGCGGCTTGTACCTGATTGGACCTAAGTGCAAATGGGAGCTGTTAGACAGTTTTGTATGCCCTTATCTGCAATCAGAATGATGTACATTATGAGTTTGTTGTAAATGAATAAAAGTAAATATTTGGTTCATGTTCCTTTGGTATGTTTCTGTGTAATACCCTTAAACTGGACACTGAATGAGACTCGTGTTAGTTTAGAATGTTCACAGCCAGTGGGTCGGTCTGGGGAGACCTATCCTGATAAGGCTGACACTGATATGCCACCAAGCCGGTTGGGGTGGCCTGTCTCAGCTGCTAGGGTGAGACCCTAGGCACATACAGTGTAGGATTAATTGAATCTTTGAACCAAACTAGATTTCTAGTATTGCCTTGGACCTTGGAGATTAATGGGCAAAACTGGAAACTTACACCCGACCCCTAGACTCGATGGTGATACTACACTGGGTGTCAGATTGGGCTGTCTTTGATGTACCAATTAGTGAGATCCTTAATGGGGGTCAAAACTTGGGTATGTTGGGATAGTCTGAGAATTCATCTGAGTGGGTGATCATGGTGACAGGATCAACCCCTTTGTCGGACAAAGGTAATGATCGGGGATGCATTCTCACTGATGGAAACCAAGACTGCCGGCAACCGATTTCAAACGTTGAGATTTGTTTTGCAAAATATATTTTATATGAGATATAAAAGTATATATTATGGTTTCTAAAATGTTTGCAAAAGGTTTTAATTCCTGTGATTCATATAAGCCGAGAGTGCAACACTGTTCTTTGCAGCGCAGGGAGAGGTCCTCTCTTGTCGAGTAGTGTATGATCATTATGAGCTGAGAGGATAAGTGTAAGACCATTGAGGATAATACCTGATGGGCTAATCTTGCATCTGTCCACAGTCCCTGGGTGTTACAAGTTGTTTGGCCCAAAGACCACTTAGGGTAAGTGTTGGGCCCATAGAGCCCATGTGATGGGTTTCAGAGGGTGCACTGTCCATAGCAGTGTATTCGGCCAGGCCTTGTAATAAAGGCTGAGCCGAACCCATGTGGCTGATGTGTAGATCAATGTTTGGGTCCCACGCCATACAAAGAAGCCCAACTGGGCAGCAGTTTGGAAGGCTAAGTGAGCACACAACCTTAATGGGCCTAAAGCCCATTTCGAACTAGGCTGATTTGATCAGTTTAAATGAGGGGCGGATCTGGGATTGAATCAGTTGATAGGATTGGGCTTTGACCCTATCAACTCAGAGATTCCAAGATCTAAATAAGATTTAGATCTGGGAGCCTCCTAATAGGATTAGGAGAGGGCTGATCCAATTTACAGATAAGATAAGGGTTCTCCCTTATCACTTAAAGTGACTTCTAATCCAAATATGATTTGGATCAGTAACTCCTAATGGGATTAGGAGCTGATGCCTTTAAGCCTATAATAGGAGGAGGGGGCGGCAACCTTTAGACACAGAACAACACACTGAGTCTTCTAGTCTTCAGAGCTGAAATCACAGAAGAAAGTTTTCTGCAATCTCTGTAAAACTCTTTCTTGCCGCCTCCTTCCTGCCATCGCCAGACCTCCAGTTTGGTCTCCAACTTTGTATGAGAGATCAAGATTTGATCTTGATATCAACCCTTTGTGAAAGGACAGATTGGAAGCAGTGCTCGCGTGCCATCCAGTTATTTTTGCGAAGGATCAGGTTCTTGGAGAACGCTGCTGATTCTCCTCCATCCTGCACTGCGCCATCTTCAGTGGGAGCAGTCTTTGGATCATTCCTTGGGCGTGAACACCTCCATTGAGAGATAATATTTCTCTGTATCAAGTATACCTCTCTCCCACTTCTTTTGGTTCAGATCTGGTTCAATTTATGGTTCAAGATTGATCCTTGAAAATATGATTTTCTAAATAGGGAATGCGATTCCCAATTGAAGGGAGAGAAAAAATTTTGAAATTCACCACCTTTATTCCGTAATATTTAGGCGTTCATATGATGGATCTCGCTTCCCTTCAGGTTGAGCTTGAACTGTGGGACCTAACTGGCGCTTCAGCTGAGATGCATGGAATACTGGATGAATTTTTTATTCTTTTGGCAGGTCCAATTGTAGGCTACAAGGCCTATACGTTGCAACACCTTGTATGGCCCAAAATACCGGGGGAGAGAGTTTGAGGTTACGCCTAACTTCCACCAACCATTGCCTGTAGGATTGGAGCTTCAGAAATACAAACTCCCCTTCTGTGAACTGTACCTCCCTGTGGTGTCTTTCATACAAACTCTTCTTCCTTTGTTGAGGTTCATGTAATTTGAGTTGTAGCTCCCTTACCAATTGATCCCTATCAATAAGGGCTTGGTTAACAGCTTCTGTTCTTGCTGTACCAGGAACGTATGGAATCAACGTGGGTGGTGCTCTGCCATACACGACTTCAAAAGGGGTTTTGTTTGATAGTGGAATGCCAATTAGTATTATAACAATATTCAGCCTATGATAACCACTTACACCAGATTTTGGGCTTAGAGCCCACAAAACATTTCAAATACATCTCTAATGTTCTGTTGGTGGCTTCAGTTTGCCCATCCGATTGTGGGTAATAGGCTGAACTTAAATTGAAGTGGGTGCCATGTAGAGAGAATAGTTCACGCCAAAAATGACTAGTAAAGGTGGGATCACGATCACTTACTATTGATTGTGGCATTCCATGGAGCTTGAAGATGTGATCAAAGAACAGTTGAGCTACTCCCCGGGCCGTATAGGGGTGTGACAGTCCCATAAAGTGTGCATGTTTGCTAAGGCGGTCCACCACTACAAGAATTATTGACTTTCCATGACAAATCAGCAGACCTTCAATGAAATCCATTGAGATAGGACGATTCGGGTAGGAATTGGAAGTGGTTGAAATAGACCTGCAGGTTGTGATTGCTCCTCCTTAGTACGTTGACATGTGTCACATGCCTTAATGTACTCTTGTACATGCTGCCACATTTGCTTCCAATAAAAAAATGGCCCTAGTCGTTGTAAGGTCTTGTAATACCCTTCATGAGTGGCTTGGTGAAATTGAATTAAGATTTGGGAAATTAATGTAAAATCTCCATCTAAGTATATCCGCCCCTTGAAAAAAAGTAAGCCATTTTTATCTCCCATGGGCCCACAGCTTCTCTTGCTTCACAAAATTGTACTAAACGCTGGATTCTTGGGCTGGATTTGAGTTCTTTAATGAGCTCGATCCAAAGGGGTATGGGTCTAGAGATAGCCATACATTGACTCCCATTCGTTTCAACTTCAGTCCTTCAAGAGAGGGCATTTGCAACTTTATTTTCTACCCCCTTCTTATACTCAAAAGAAAAATCAAACCCCATCAACTTGTAGAGCCATCTCTGTTGGGCGGGGGTTGTAATCTTTTGCTCCCAAAAAATTTGATACTTTGCTGAACCTCCTTTTCGTAAGTAGACAATTACAAGTTTTTCCCTTATAAGGCATGACTTATAAATGCTATGAGTCGTATTCCTATCGTATGGATGCTTGAATTTTGCGGAATAGAATGGGTGAATTTCAAAAATTTCTCTCCATCCTATTGGGAATCGTATTCCCTATTTAAAAAAAAAAAATATTTTTCAAAGATCAATCTTGAACCAAGAGCCGAACCAGATCTGAACAAAAGCAGTAGGAGATGGATATACCTGATACGGAGAAATAGTATCTCCCAATGGAGGTGTTCACGCCCAATGAAGGAAACTGATGAAGGGAAATTTGGCCCGACCTCGCCATCACTCGACGCGTGGCAAAAACGAACAGCTCGGGGCAACAGAGCGCCCAAAACACAAGCACCAAAAGAAAAAGGAGCACGAGCTCCCTACTAGGAGCCCGAGCTCCCTACTAAGAACCCGAGCTCCCTGCTAGGAACCCGAGCTCGCTACTAAGGACCCGAGCTCCCTACAAGGAGCCCGAGCTCTCTCCTGGGCCATAAACCTTACAAGGCCGTGACCCGAGCTGGCCCATGGAAGCTCGGAGCACTCCCCAAACCGAACTCAAGACTGTCCCCCCCGTTATTCCGGCACTTCGCCTCCGAAACGCTAGACTAACCAAGCGTACCATACCTGACACCAAGGATGTCCGTTTCCAAGGGCGGCGCACCTGACTGATTTGGGATTTGACGCTTGACAGCCGCACTTCAAACGGCCTCCTGCCACCGCCACCTGCCACCGTCGTCACCAGCCACAGAAACGGCTCCGACAAAAGGAGTAGTGGCGGTTCTGCCCGGCCAGAAGGGATGACATCCAAACTGGCAGGAGCTCAGAGATAGTCAGGCCCGATCTGACAGAAGCCTGGAAGTGAGTGCGCGAGGTGGTTATAAAAGGCTCCCTACCCCCAAGAACAAGGTATGCAAAACTTTGCGCTATCTGGTTTATCTTGCCTTTGAAGGATTCTAACTTGAGCTTCGGAAACTCTACATCGGGTTCTCCCCGGAGCTTCTTCATCTCCCCCATTTCAGGTCCCCAGTTACTCAATTCAGAGGCAAGGTCGTTGACAGCTAAGACCGGCCGGATCGCGCATCATCAGAACCAAAAACTACTCCCACTGAAAATGGCGCAGTGCAAGATGGAGCAGAATCAACAACGTTCTTCAAAAGAACCAGATCCTTCGCAAGAATCAGTTGTATGGAACATGAGCACTATTTCCAATCAGCCCTTTCACAAAGGACTGATATCAAAATCCAATCTTGATCACTCCCACTGAGAACAGGAGATCGAACTAGCAGATATGGCGGTGGCAGGAAGGAGGCGGTAAGAAAGATTTTAGCGCAGTGATGCTGAATTCTCTCTTCTATGTTTTCAGCTCTGAAGATGATGTGAATGTGAATGTGAATCTCTTCTAAAGGCTGCCACCCCCTCCTCCTTCTAAAGTCTAGAGGTCAGGTGTAACTTTCTAGTTTTGCCCATAATCTCCAAGGTCCAGGGCAATACTGGAAATCTAGTCTGGTTCATAGATTCAATTAATCCTACACTGCATGTACCTCGGGTTTCACCCTGGTGGCAGAGATAGGCCACCCAAACCGACTTGGCGGCACATCAGTGTCAGCTTTATCAGGATAAGTCTCCCAAACCGACCCACTGGCTGTGAACGTTCTAAACCAACACAAGTCTCGTAAGTGTTCAGTTTAAGGGTATTACACAGAAACACACCACTGGAACATGAATCAAATATGTACTTTATTCATTTACAATAAAGGTCATAAGTACATCAAACTGATTAAGCTAAGGGCATACAAAATTGTCTAACAGCTCCCACTTGCACTTAGGTCCAATCTGGAATAAGCCGGAGTCCCATACTTTCCACGTGTTTCTCAAACACTTTCTGTGTGAGTGGCTTAGTCAATGGGTCTGCAACATTCTCCGCTGAAGCTACCTTCTGAATCAGGACGTCCCCTCTTCCAATAATCTCCCGTAGTACATGGTGCTTCCTCTCGATGTGCTTGGACTTCGAGAGAGCTCGTGGCTCCTTAGCCTGAGCAATGGCCCCATTGTTGTCGCACAGCAACAGGATGGGAGATGTGTAGGATGGAACTACTCCCAACTCTTGGATGAACTTCTTAACCCACACGGCTTCCTTGGCAGCATCACTTGCGGCAATGTATTTGGCTTCGGTTGTGGAATTTGTTGTGGACCCCTGTTTGCTGCTTTTCCAGCAAACAGCACACGATACTATCGTGAATGCGTAACCTGATGTAGACTTTCTATCATCTGGATCTAACTGGAAATCGGCATCAGTATACCCTTGGATCTGTAGTGATGCATCATCTAATACTAGACAAAACTCTTTTGTCCTTCGAAGGTACTTAAGTATGCATTTCACAGTGGTCCAATGCTCCTGCCCTAGGTTGGCCTAAAATCTGCTTACCACACTCACCGCGTGAGCAATATTGGGGCGAGTGCACAGAATGGCATACATGATGCTCCCCACGGCAGAGGCATAGGGAACATTCTTCGTGTCCTCAATCTCCTTAGATGTCTTGGGAGACATCTTCTTGGGGAGAGCAACTCCGTGCCTGAAAGGAATGTTTCCCTTCTTGAAGTTTTCTATGTACCATTTGACGATTTTGTCAATGTAAACAGATTGGGATAATCCTATTATCTCCTTCGATCTATCTCTATAAAGTCGAAGACCCAATATATAAGACGCTTCTCCAAGATCTTTCATGGAGAATTGCTGTGAAAGCCATACTTTGACCGATGTCAACATTCCCACATCATTCCCAATGAGCAGGGTATTGTCCACATACAGAACCGAGAATGTAACCTTATCCCCCCTGGCCTTCCTATAAACACAGGGCTCATCCGGATTCTGCTCAAAGTTAAACGTTTTGATAGTAAAGTCAAATCGGATGTTCCAACTCCTAGAAGCTTGCTTAAGTCCATATATGGATCTATTTATTTTACATACCATGTGTTTCTGGCCCGCAGCTACGAAGCCTTGTGGCTGCTGCATATAGATATCTTCAATAAGATCTCCATTC
This sequence comes from Nelumbo nucifera, assembly GCF_055504915.1. Classification (NCBI taxonomy): domain Eukaryota; kingdom Viridiplantae; phylum Streptophyta; class Magnoliopsida; order Proteales; family Nelumbonaceae; genus Nelumbo; species Nelumbo nucifera. The sequence continues at coordinate 196,965,683 of NC_142649.1, forward strand.
AGGAACGTAGTTTTGACATCCATTTGCCAAATCTCGTAGTCATGGTATGCTGCTACAGCTAGCAGAATCCTCATGGATTTAAGCATGGCAACAGGTGAAAAGGTTTCCTCATAATCGATGCTCTCTTTCTAAGTGTACCCTTTCACCACCAGACGAGTTTTGTAGGTCTCAACCCTGCCATCGGGGCCCTTCTTCCTCTTGTAGATCCATTTGCAACCAATTGCTTTTACCTCAGGGGGCGGATCTACTAGAGTCCAAACTCCATTGGTCTCCATTGAGTCCATCTCAACTCTCATGACATCTACCCACTTAAGGGAGTCTATGTCCAACACAGCTTCCGCATAAGTCACGGGATCCTCCTCACTAGTCAAGGCTTCCACCAGGTGACTATCTTGGTCATAACCAAAACGGACTGGTGGTCTGGATACTCAGGTATATCTTCTAGGTTGGTCACTACCTGGAACATGTGGGACATCTCCCACTACTTCTGAGCTCTCCTCATCAAGAACAACTTCCTGACAATAATTGTTTAGGATGTAATCCTCCTCCAAGAAATGGGCATTCCGACTACAAAACACTTTCTGTTCTCCTAGGTCATAGAATAGATAGCCCATAGAGCTTTTGGGGTAGCCTACAAATAGGCAACGATTAGTTCGGAATTATAATTTGTCTAGGCTCGTTCTTTTAACATGTGTCGGACAACCCCAAATCTTCAAGTGTCTGACACTTGGTTTTTTTTCCGCTCCAAAGTTCATATGGAGTGCTCAGAACCGATTTGGTTGGAACTCTATTCAGCACGTAAGTCGCAGTCTTTAATGCATATCCCCAAAAGGATGTGGGTAACTCCGAGTGTGCGAGAAGTGACCGGACCATATCAAGTAAGGTCCTATTCCTCCTCTCTGAAACACCGTTAAGTTGTGGTGTAGCAGGAGGAGTTAACTGCGATACTATCCCGTTGACCTTTAGGTAGTCCTTGAATTCGTTAGGGAGATACTTGCCACCTCGATCGGATCGTATGGTCTTGATTTCTCTCCCCAACTGTTTCTCGACCTCTTGTCTAAACTCCTTAAACTTTTCAAAGGATTCAGACTTGTGTCTCATTAGGTACACGTAACCATACCGCGAATAATCATCGGTGAAGGTGATGAAGTATACGTGTTGGTTACGTCTCCTAACATTCAGGGGCCTGCATACATCACCTTGTATAAGGTCAAGCGTGCCCGTACAACTGTCAGGCTTGCCGCTGAATGGCCATTTTGTCATCTTACCACGAAGGCAAGGCTCACAGGTGGGAAGATCTTCTACAGTTAGAAAATCCAAAGGACCATCCTTTACCAACCTTGTGATTCAGTCAATACCGATATGGCCAAGACGGTAATGCCATAGACACCGATGGCCATACCTGCAACGCTTGCAGGTACCAATCTTTAAGTACAAGTGATCCTTCTCTAAAAAACAATTCTACGCAACCGATGGCCATACCTGCAACGCTTGCAGAAGTTCCCAAGAAGAGCGTCACGTCTCCCTTACTTAGTCTTCTGCTTATTCTGAAACCCTGCATTGTGCTACCTGCATGAGTCAAGGCCCCGGAGTCAATACACCAGGATGTAGAAGTAACCAACAAATTGGTTTTTATGACACAGGATTCGAGATTACCTTTCTTGGATTCCAGGTAGGCAGGACAGTTCCTTCTCCAATGGCTGGTCTGGTGACAATGGTGACAGGCATCAGATGCCTTGTCCTTCTTCTATTTCTTGGATTTGTTGCCCTTTTTTTGGGGCCTCTTCTTAGACCTCCTCTTCTTGCCATGCTTGCCTGCTTCCATAAGCATGGCGGCGGGCTCATCCTTACGAATCAGTTCCTCAGCTCGTTCCAACATATTGTTGAGCTCTTGTAAGCTGACGTTCAGCTTATTCATGTTATAATTCATGACAAACAGATTGTAGGATGGAGGTAAATAATTCATAATGGCATCTACCTTGGTGACGTGGTCTAGCCCGGACCCTAGGGCTTCCAGCTCGTTTATGTATCCTATCATCCAAAGACAATGGTCATGCACTTGCTGTCCCTTGGTCATTTGAGCGGTCATGAACTGCTTCAAGACCTTCTGCCGAGTAGAACGGTTCTGCTCTTCGTATATAGTTTTCAGACTGTCCAATATGTCCTTGGCCAGTTCGATCTGATCGAACTGCCTCTGTATTGGATTGTCCAGAGAAGCTATGATATAGCAACGGGCCAAGGAGTTCTTTTCCTCCCACTCCAGGTAGTCCCTTCTGCAGGCCTCAGAAGCCCGATCACCTGGATGCTCCGGGGCAGGGTTTTTGGCAACTTTATCCAATTTTTGCAGAAGTCAGTACCAACATGAGGTTACAGTACCAGTCAGCGTAATTAGGGCCCTTAAGCTTGTTGTCATCAAGAAGCTTTGCAAATTGTCCGTTTGCCATTTTCTGGTAAAACAACAAACATTAGTCCACAACCTAATTTGATTCATGTTCATTACATAGATATGGATTTTAATCTATGTTCCATTCCTAGTTGTTCATCTTTGAGATTTCCTTCCCATCTCAGTGACGGAGACAGCGACTTGTCTCTGGAAATGTGGGAAACCACATAGGGTGCATGGAGCCAATTGTTTCAGTTGCAAAACCCCACCACCTTTCTGTAAAGGATCATATCCACTCATCATATGAGTTTTCCCTTTGGCCTCTCTCAAACAAGGTTCAGAGCCGTTTTTAGGTAAACCTTTCTGTCCAATGAGTGCTCACCCATCATATTCGTGAACGCCAAGGTACTGTGAGAGAGTTCCTATTTTCTGGTGAAGCCCCTTCTACATTGGTCTATGACGCCCCTATCATCTTATGAAACACTCGGACAAGCCTAACAGCAAATGGATAGCCCATTTTCTAGTGTGTTTCCTCATTACTGAAGGACCCATCTTCATGCTAATGATGGAAGGCCTTTAGAGAGTGCATCATATGAATCTCCCTATCACATGCACTCATATTTGCTGGAAGGAATGAAAAATACGTCCTAGTTTAATTTAGGTCAAACCAAAGTGGCTCCCACTGACTTTCATAAAGCTAAATTTTCGGTGGGCCCAAATCGGCTAGGGTTCCGCACATATCCTCTTCAGGAGGTGTGGGGCCCACCATTGAGGGAGGTCATCCAATGATCAACAGGAACACCATGGCAATGATGTGCATTCAGCCATGGTGTGCGCAAGAGCCATTATCGAATCAGCATGGGCCAAGCACTTGTGGCCGATGAACGTATCACATCACACATCCATACATCACATGCAGGAAAGAATTGATCCAATCAATTAATATCTGTAAAGCCCATTTTAAAGACCATAATATTAACCATTAATATTATCTAGGTATATGGGCCAAAATTAGGGTTGAACAGTGCGGCCCATACAGCTTTATCTGTGAAGTGGGCTTTTAGTAGTTTTAACAATTTAAAACTGGGCCTTTACAGGTTGAGCCGAATTAAACATTCAATTAATTATCAATCCTTAGGCCCATTAGTAGAAGAATTAGGGCTGACTTTCAGCCTTGATCGAACCCAAGATTCGGTCCAACCAGTTTGGACCAATCTGGTTCAAATGGGTCAGGGTTTGATCTTTAATTAAAGATTTAATTCAAGAAATTAATCTGAAATTAAAAACTGATAAAAGAAAATCAAGAATCAGTCAGATAGGGTTGTTTGCACAATCCATCCTGCAAAACAGAGGTTAGATCATAGTTTGCAGTTTCATAAACTGCAAATCGCAGATAGCGATTTTCCCATTTGCGAAATCTCCTTCCTTGCGCCACCATCTTCGATCCAAAATAAAAATAAATAGAAAACCTAATTTCTATTAATATTACATCAGATCGAATGCCTATACATTCAGTCTAAACAAATAAAAAAAAATTATTTTACAGACCAAATGTAATAAAAAAAAACAAGAAACTGCAAAATCGTAGGTTCCCTACGCCAAACAAGATTTCGATCTCCATGTGTACGAATAACCCATAAATCAAGAAAAAAATAAAGAACAATTCTAAATAATATTCATATTTATAAAATTTAATTTCAGATTAATCACCCATTTACTAGAAACAAATTTTCCAGAAAAACCTTATATCTGCGCAAATCAGGTAGAACACCTTCTACCCATTTGCGCAGGTTCAGATTTGATCCAATTCGGTTCAAGATTTGAACCTGGATCTAATACCACTGAAGGAATGAGATATCCATTGTATGGACACCCGAATCTTGCGGAATAGAATGGGAAATTTTCAAAAATTTCTCTCCATGCTACTGGGAATCGTATTCCCTATTTTAGAAAAAACATATTTTTCAATGATCAATATTGAACCAAGAATTGAACCAGGTCTGAACAAAAGCAGTAGGAGAGGGATATACCTGATACGGAGAAATAGTACCTCCCGATGGAGGTGTTCACGCCCAAGGAAGGAACCAAAAACTTCTCCCACTGAAAATGGCGCAGTGCAGGATGGAGCAGAGTTAGTAGCGTTATTCAAAAGAACCAGATCCTATGCAAAAATCAGCTGGATAGCACATGAGCACTACTTCCAATCAGCCCTTTCACAAAGGACTGATATCAAGATCCAATGTTGATCACTCCCACTGAGAACAGGAGATCGAACTGGCAGATATGGCGGCGGCAGGAAGGATGCAGCAAGAAAGAATTTAGCGCAGTGATGCTGAATTCTCTCTTCTGTGTTTTCAGCTCTAAAGAGGATGTGAGTGTGAATGTGAATCTCTTCTAAAGGCTATCGCCCCTCCTCCTTTTATAAGCTTAAAGGGATCAGCTTCTAATCCCAGTAGGAGTTGTTGATCCAAATCATATTTGGATCAGAATTCCCTTTAAGTGATAAGGGTAAACCCTTATCTTATCTGCAGATTAGATCAGCTCCCTCCTAATCCTATTAGGAGGTTTCCAGATCTGAATCACATTCAGATCTGGACTCTTTGAATGTGAATGTGAATCTCTTCTAAAGGTTGCCGCCCCTCCTCCTTTTATAAGCTTAAAAGGATCAGCTTCTATTCCCATTAGGAGTTGCCGATCCAAATCATATTTGGATCAGAATTCTCTTTAAGTGATAAGGGTAAACCCTTATCTTATCTACATATTAGATCAGCTCCCTCCTAATCCTATTAGGAGGTGTTTACAGATCTGAATCACATTCAGATCAACTGCCCGCAGTTTAGGTTTAAAAAAGAAAATTTCAACGGTTGAAATCAACTGCCGGCAGTTTAGGTTTCCATCAGAGAGAGTGCATCCCCGATCATTCACTTTGTCTGACAAAGGGGCTAATCCTGTCATTATGATCACCCACTCGGATGAATTCTCAGACTATCCTAACATACCCAGGTTTTGATCCCCTCTAAGGATATCACTGATTGGCATATCAAAGACAGCCCGATCCGACACCTAGTGCAGTATCATAATCGAGTCTAAGGGTTAGGTGTAACATTTCAGTTTTGTCCATCTCTCTTCAAGGTCTAGGGCAAAACTGGAATTTTGGTCCTGTTCATGGTTTCAAAAAAACCCACACTGCATGTACCTCAGGTCTCACCCTGGCAGTTGAGACAAGCCACCCCAACTAACTTGGCAGCACATCAGTGTCAGCCTTGGTAGGATAAATCTCCCCAGATCTATCCAATGGCTGTGAAGATTTTAAACTAACACGAATTTCATAAGTGTCCAGTTTAAGGGTATTACACAAAAACACACCACAATGACATGAATCATTATGCACTTTATTCATTTACAATAAATGTTAAAAGATACACCAATCTGGTTAGAGCTAAGGGCATAACTATCTAACATCTAGATTGGGTGGTTGTGGGATATCTTGGTCATGATTGAGAGGTTTAACAATCCATTCCCGTTTAAGTTGCAAATCCTTTCTTGTCTTCCTTTTTTTGACTTTTCTCATGGCAAGATTGTAGAATCAGCAACTTAGCTCAGGTGGTGGAGAGAGAAGACCAAAGAGAGTTTGAGGACTAGACAGTTTGGATAGAACAGAGAAAAGCAAGAAAAAGAAACGGGAAAGAAAGGGAAAGGGGAAGAAAAAAAATCGAGGGAGAGAAAAAGAAATGTGAAAGAATCTGAAGTAGAAGGGATTAAGGCCGCCATTGTTCGTGTATTGTAAGGTCAGGGAAGATGGACAATATTTTTCTCCCAATTGTCCAAATAATTATTACAACCTTAACAGTAATATGGAGATTAAAAAATATTGCAACAACGAATTTCAGTGAGGTCTTTGTCTCACCGTCATAATACAAGAGATCTTTGTAATTTATCCTATTAAAAAATACCAATCGCGGTTTTTTATAAATTAAATATAAACCAAAATTATGCCCGATATTCCGGTCCAGTTGTTAAGAATATTGATCAAAAATACATTTCCTTTTACGAAAATTCCATTCTGCTTGGAAATGTCAGAGCTGGGTGTCGATTGTCATTTGTTAGTCAGGTATAAGTAGTGTGATGCGTATCAAAGGATGTGATCTTTGATGGATTTGTTCTTTCTTTCTTTAAAAAATATAATAATAAAAGCAAAGTCAACCACGTCCGTATCTATCCTCTACCTCCACCGGATATCTTCTCTTAGGTTGGGTACCCGCTCTCTCCCTCAAAATCCATAAAGGAGAGCCGCATTTGGTATGACGTCCATCTTAGCTGGTTTACCGCCGGGGCCCAATTATCAAAATATCAAATCAATCAAACACTTTCAAACTATTGGGCAATGGCCAAATAATAAACGGAAAATAACGGATAGGCTCATTGCAGAATTCTGATTTCTACTGCATATCTACAATATTTCAAAATGTCAATTACTCGCATTAATTTCGAACCGGCACTTGCCCCAATTGTAGTTTGGACTTATAAATTCTAATGTTGGGCTTGATTGTCATTTTTTCCAATAATAAATTCATGAGTCTTACTGTAAAAGATGCAGGTCCCATGTATTTAATACTAGTCTTGAACTTTATACAACAGCCATGTTGAACTTTGTTCGTATTTAATACAAGTGTAGAACCTTACCATTGGTTCCACAGCTAAAGCGTTCAACTAAACATTGTTCATGGAATTCAGATTAACTGAATACTTTAGTTGTGGAACCAATGATAAGGTTCCACACTGGTAATAAATTCATGGGCCCCACCAAAAAAGATGCAGGACCCATGTATTTAATACTGGTGTGGAACCTTGTCATTAGTTCCACAACTAGCGTTCAACTAAACCTTGCTCGAATTTAGTACTGGTATGGAACCTTATCATTGGTTCCACAACTAAAGAATTCAGCTAAACCTTGATCACGGAATTTGGATTAGCTAAACACTATTCAGCGAATTATGGAACCAATGATAAGGCTCCACGCTAGTAATAAATTCATGGGCCCCACCGTAAAAGATGCAAGCCCCATGTATTTAATACTGGCGTGAAACGTTATCATTGGCACCACAGCTAGCTGAACAGCAAAAACATTCAATTAAACCTTCCTTATATGGAATTCGGATTAGCTGTTTAGTGGGTGTGAGTTATAGGAAGCTCGTGGCTGGCTCAAAAAGTAAGAGTCACCACCCATTTTTTAGAGGAAATAGACCCTCATTTTCAGATTCAAAAAATTGATTTGTCTTTGATAGGGACTCCGTTCTCCATGGGAAAAGGTAAAAACCAAAAAATTTCGGGTCCCAAGGATTGGGAGAGGGAATGTATTAGGCACCCCTATCTCCAAACTACTTTAGTATCCCAATACGAAAGATGTTCAAGCATAAATTCTAGCGAAACATGAATTTAACATGATTACTCAAAGCTCCTAAAATTTGGTGAAAATGTTTCCAACTTTGCCCATAATTAATTTGAGGTGATGTTATCGGGTCTTAGGTACTAGTTTTCCTAAGACCCTCGCCTCTCTCTACCTCTTTTTCTTAATCTAGAGGAAGTTGGGAATGCAAGTTTCTCATGGATTTAGGACTTTAGGCAATCTGAAACTAAACTAAAAGTAGAGAGACGGTGGAATGAAAGACTTACCTCTCATATAGCTGAAACTCCTCAACTATAGTGCCTGGGACTCAACAATGATTTTTTACACAAATAGGTAAAGATTCTTCAAAGAGACAGATGTACAATTAAGCTTTCCTATTTAGTGAAACATTTTCTTCGATTTGAGGAGGTTTTCATGGGTTTTGTGCGTCCAATGGGAGCTTGGGGTGTTCCTGTCATGGCAATATTGTATTTGGCGCTGTCAATGGTAGAAAATATAAATTTGATGAACTTTTAAATGTGGTTTTGTCTTTTCTTAACTTTAAGTAGAGGTACATTTGGGCTTTTGGGTTTTTTGGCTCTATTAAGCTCTTTCTTTGGTCCAAGTGTTCTAATGGGTCAAGAAAGGGTCTGATATCAGCCATCACCCTTTTGAGGCTTCAAGTTGGAACATATGACATGTCAATTTAATATGGTACGCCAAAATGGTATATTTCTAGTTTAACGATCAAACGGGTGAATCTGGTCATGAAATTTGGCGTGTTGAGGTTTTTTGGACCTTTGAACACAATGGTGATGTCTGATTGGTTAAATAGGGTTAGAATGATTGAGATCTATAATTGACAAGTTCGAATCAACGAGATTTGCTAAAATGAGATCTTAGTTTCATGAAGAGTCAAACAAGGGAATTTTGAGCTACAATTTGGTAGGTAGGCATTTTTTATTGTCCTGAATCTGATGAAAGATATGAATCTTTGATCAGAGGTGTGGGTAAATAGTTTTAGTTCAGATCATGATCTCAGCTTATGGTTTTTCAAAGAACGAGAGGGCTCGAAGTGGAATCTTACTTTTTTGATGGTAAAATAGAAGAGTTTGGTCTTGAAATTTGAACTTCTTGGGTTTTTTGGGTCTTTGAACATGGTGATAGGTTTGATTGGTCATATGAAGTCGGGATGACAAATGGTATGCAATAATTAATGAGATTTGCTAAAATCAAATCTAGGCTTGATAGTGGATCGAACGATGAAATTTTAAGCTAAAATTTGATGGGTAGGCACGGATTAAGTTAAGGCATCAAGTAGATAGTTCTGACCAGAGAAAGATATGGCCAATCTTGGTAATCATTCAGGGCCATCAAAATTGGATGTTAGTGTTTTCGCGGTTGATCGTCGTAAATTTGTGGTGGGATTCACTAGTTGATTGTTTCCTAGTGATCTTGAGATGATGTGTGTTGGATTTGATTTTGAGGAGTTGGAGTTTGAATATCGCATAGATCGAGGCCATTAGAAAGGGAGTTGGCATAATGAACATTGGATCTTTGGAGTTTAGTCATGAAAATTAATGTGTAATTAAGTTATAGTTTTCCAAATATAAGGATGATGTCTAATCAAACGTTGATGTTGATCTTGAGGTTTTCATTTGTCCTATGGGTTGTGTCAAAAGAGGAATTTTTTGGGCTTGTAAAGTCTCAATTTAGTCTAGTTGTAATTCTAATTTTTAGGGTATAAAAGGAGGGTACGAAGAGGTATGATGAAGGAATTGAGCAAAAGTTGGGTGTTGAGAGTTGCCCCGCCTTGTTGTAGGTAGAAAGTTGTCGAAAAACAAAGAAAAAAAAGCATAAGGAGAATTTGATGTGGTGTAAAGTCTTTGCTTGGAAGGTATATTACCATCCCAAGCCCTGGAAGGCAACTGTAACTATCATACAAACATGAGAAAAGCACAGTGGTGCCATCCTAGAAATAACTAGTATTAGTTGATGTTTTATTTTGACTTTTGATTAATGTTTGCATTAGTGATTGGTATGTTGATTTGAAGGGTTTGAAAGAGTTTAAAAACTTGTTATTTGACGCAGCTTGTTAAGTTTTTATGGATTTTTATTTTTGGGTACTTGGTGTTAGGTATTTCAAATTAGTAATTTGATGAAAGCTAATAGATTTTGAGTTTATATGGATTTTGAATTTGTTATTTGGTGAAAGTTTAACGGGTTTTGATGTTCAAATTCGTTATTTGATTTCAATGGAAGTTTACAAAGTTAATATGAATTTTATTTTTGATGTCTGATGTTGAAAATCAGAAAACCATTGTGAAAAATTGATAGAGGTCTTGTGATTGTTGTAGCGCACGCTAGCTCTAATAGGTGACAAGAGCCCTTTGGGTGGGAGCAGCTTACGTGCTAAAACTTCTATAATTTGGGCGAAGAAAACTATGTAGGGCAAAGCACATGATGTTAAAATAAGTCTAATGCCCCCAATAACGGTTTGGATTTCAAAATGGTGGTTTGGGGATAAGGTGGTTTGCTCACAACTTATCAAGCTTTCTATACTTTTAGACATGGTACTACGCATCGGGGGCAAAAGGTTTTTGAACTCTACAATTGATTTTAGGAATGCTCGAACTGAATTTTTTTTATGAGTGATTTGCCCGAAGGTAGCTCACACGAGTACTTTTATTTGGATTATGCCAAGTGAAAACTTTTGATTGATTTCAAGATTTTGCTCGAAGGCAAGCCACACAAAATGATAGATTTTGATGAGTTTTGATGGGTTTTTAATTATGTCCAAAGGTAGATTGCACGAAGTGAGAGATTTCAATGAATTTAAATAGGTATTCAATTATGCCCGAATGCAAATCGTATGAAGCGAAGGTCACAAGAACTGAAAGTTTTTTTATGAATTTTGATGGATATTTGATTATGCCCGAAAGCGGATTGCACGAAGCGAGAGATTTTGATGAATTTCGATGGATATTTGATTATTCCTGAAGGTGGATCGCACGAAGTGAGAGATTTTGATGAATTTCGATTGATATTTGATTATGCTCGAAAGAGGATTACACAAAGCAAGAGATTTTGATGAACTTTAGATTATGCCCAAAGGCAGACTGCACGAAGTGAAAGTTTTTTATGGATTTTAGATTATAGCCGAATGTGGATAGCACGAAGCAAAAGTTTTTTATGGATTTTAGATTATGACCAAATGTGGATAGTATGAAGAGAAAATATTTAATGGATTTTAGATTATACCTAAAGGCAAATCACATGAAGCAAAGGTCATACGAAGCAAAAGTTTTTTATGGATATTAGATTATGCCCAAAGGTGAATCACACAAAGTGAGAGATTTTGATGAATTTTAAATTATGTTTGATGCACGAAGCAAAAGTTTTGATGGATTTTAGATTATGCCCAAAGACGAATTGTACGAAGTGAAGGTCGAGTGAAACAAAAGTTTTTTATGGATTTTATATTATGCCCGAATGTAGATCGCACGAAGCGAGAGATTTTGATGAAATTTAGATTATAACCGATGCATAAAGCGAAGGTCGCACGGAGATAAATTTTTTTATAGATTTTAGATTATGCCCAAAGGTGGACCACACGAAGTGAGAGATTTTGATGAATTTTAGATTATGGCTGATGCACGAAGCGAAAACTTTTTATGGATTTTAGTTTATGCCCAAAGGCAGATCGCACGAAGCGAAAGATTTTGATAAATTTCAATTGGTATTCGATTATGCCCAAAGGTGTACGCATGAAGTGAATTTTTTTTTACGAATTTTAGATTATGCCCGAATGCAGATCACACGAAGCAAGAGATTTCGATGAATTTTGATGGGTATTCGATTATGCCCGAAGGTGGATCACATGTAGTGGGGGTTGCATGAAGCGAAAGTTTTTTATGAATTTTGCTCGAAGGCAAACCGTATGAAACAATGGTTACACGAAGCAAAAGTTTTTGATGAATTTTGATGGGTATTTGATTATGCTCGAAAGCGGATCACACGAAGTGAGAGATTTTGATGAATTTCAATGAGTATTCGATTATGCCCAAAGGTGGATTGCACAAAGCAAAAGTTTTTTTATGGATTTTGATAGATTTTATAAATTTTGAATGATTTAGATGATATAAAGTTGGATGATTAATGACTTTTGGATTTGGACAACTTAGATGAAAGCAACTTGCACAAAAGGATTATGAACGAAAAGATTTTTAGGTAATTTGCACCAAAGGATTTAGAGTAGGTGCATGCCAAAATTTTGGAGGAAAGAAAATTTGATGAAAGATTTTTGGATAATAAAAGAAATTTGTATGAAATATCTTAGATAGTCTAGGTGAAAGATTCTTGGATGATTTTGAATTTTTAGGAAAACTTTTGGAAGATTTGGAAAAAGTTTTTGGATGCTTTAGATGAAAGAAAAAAAAAGGATGTTATTGAGTTTTTCATTTTTTCCCCTTTTTTTGAATCAAACAAAGATTAGGTGGATGGTTAGAGCTTATTTCCGAAAAACAATGACATTGGAAAGAGCTCACTTACCCTCAATGGAGTGTGAGATTTGACGATAGAAGCACTGTTGGTTCAGATATATTCATCTTAGAAATGTTAGATGTTAATTGGAAATTCATTTTGGGAAAATATTCGAGCAAGAGGTAGTTGCCCCTTCGCATAGAGATTGAATCTTCATGACTTCTGAATCAAAGTTCTTGTGCTTTGATATGCTTGCCTCGAGTTTGGAATGTATTTTTTCTTTCTTTTTTCACCTCTCTTGCCCCTGGTTTAGTGTTTTTAGGTCTGACTTCTTTTTTTCTTCTCTTTTTTTCTTTTTTCTATATTTTTTGGGGTGCTTGCACTTGATTTCATCATTATCAACAAAAAAGGTCTATCGAAGGTCAACTTGCTAATCTCTCAATGATCTAGGAGGTCTTATTAGATGGGACGAAATGTGGCTTAGGACAGGATTCAAAATTAAAAGATTGGAGGCTCAAATATTCTTTTGACATAGGTTTGAGATGCTTGATTTGATAAATAGGGCTTTTAGCACACTTTATTTGCTTTTCTTTTTTTTTTATTCCCTTGGAATGAGAAATGTTTTTCATGTCTTTCAATGTCTTGAGCCATGCATCTTTCTTGATTTAGGAGGACTTTACATTGGAGTGAAGAATGAGGTGAGGACAAAATGACATCAAAGAATTGATGTTTAGCATTTTTAGTTTTTTTTTTCATTTTTCTTTTTTTTTCTAAAACCACACTTTGTTGCCCCAGTTTTTCCTTTTGACTTTTTTCTTTATTTATTGATTTATTGAGGGGTTTGGCTACCCGACCCGAAGGGGGGATGGATTTGTGGAATATGGAGTTTGGAGTCACCACCTAAATTTTTGGAATTGGGAATTTAGGAAAACCTAGGATTTTCAAGAAAAATGTTTTGTTTTCTAGGTGACTCGTTGTCTAATGGAGATAAGTTTCTTAGGGTCCGGGGACCAAGGTACAGTGTGGAAAGGTGTTAGGCACCCCACACATGCCCGGTTAAACTGGCCTCTATTTCACCAATTTCCAAGGAAAATTTAAGAATTTTGGGCATTAAAAGAAAACACGTACATTGGAACTAAGACAAGGTAAACAAAAAAAATACAAGGGAGTATAAGTCACTAAAAAAATTCAAGAAAGGAAAATGATTTAATGGTTAAGGTATGCAAGCTATGGCTGAGTGAGAAAATAGAAGTTAATGAAATCCTAGTAGTGTGCAATGCAAATGTACTCTAGAATGCAAGACTAGAAAAAGAGACAAAACACTTAGGGGGATACTTATATGTTGAATGGGTTGCTATCTAGAAAAACTAGTGGACAATTAGACCATGAAAAAGCTAAATGATTTTGACCAATGCTAGTATGTGGTGTTATTGGCATGAGGGGTTAAATAATAAATAATCAATACCCTAGATAATGTGATAATGTGAAGGTGAAAGGATTGAACCAGTTAAAACAATGGACTAGTTAAGAGAGAAGAAAGCACACGAGTGATGAATTAGGTATTTAAGCAAAAGCCTAGACCAAGATTTGGAGTCTACTCCCATTGAAAATGTAAACGTTGATAGGGACAATTGTGCAATGAGTTAAAAAAAAAAAAAAAAGAAGAATAACCACAATGTGTACTGAACTAAGGACAAAAGAAGAAAGAAAAAAAAAAAAAACGAATCGGAAAAAGAACGCACGGATTGGAAGGTTTGGATTAGATGTCTAATGAAACAAACTAAATAACTAAATAATTAAATAAACGTGCCCATATGATGAAAGTCATTACTCTAAAATTTAAAACAGATGAGATTTCAGCTAAAACATGTTCAATGCTAAGTATAGATGAAAGTGATGTAGATGCTGTATGTCGATGCTAAGGATAAATGTGTTAAAATTGTAAATTGGTTTATAAGATTAAAACAAAGAAAAGAAAATGAATGCATGCACACAATCATTGAATTTGAAAATTGGTATATAGCTACAAGACAATGTAGAAGTTAAAAAGAAAAGGATAAAGAAGAGTGAGGGAAATCAGATGCAATCCATGAGATTATTCAGTGAATCGAGAGGTTTGGATGTGAGAAAGGGGTAGTATTTATAGATTTTTTGAGAGGGGAATCGAGGAATGAGATGGAAGTTCTAAGAATGTTGGAGAGTGAATAGAGACGGCCTTGGACGTGAGTGGGAGAAGGCTGGAGCTGCTCGGGAGATGAAGGGGGTATTCTGTATACTAGTGAGTATAGAGTAATTGTTCTAGGCTTTCTTGTGTGTTTAGGATGTGAGAAAGGGGTAATATTTATAGATTTTTTGAGAGGGGAATGGAGGAATGAGATGGGAGACAAGGGAGATCAGTAGCTAATGTTTAAATGGTTTTTGGAGGGAGATTGATTGAGAGAATGGGCTGTCAAGACAACTTTGTGAGAGATTATCTCAATCAATCAAGACAAAGAGTGAAAGATTTCACCAATTTACCTAAATTAGACATTCCAAGTTCAGGTGTTTGGCTTGATTGATTGGTGAGAGATTCTCTAGCTAGTCCAGTCTTAGATTTTTAAGATGTTTCTAGAGGTTGAGAGGAAGTTTTAGTTGTGGAATGCCCAAGGTTCGAAATTATTGTGAAGAGGATTCTAAATGGAGGGCCCAGATGGAGTCTAACTTCGGGTCTCAAGATGGAGGGGCTAATGGTGTCAAAATTGGACGACCTTGATACCGTTGGACTCAAAATTTCGAGCTCTATCCATCTACATGGTTGGATTTCAGATTTTCTGGGAGATAGGATTTATGATCATAGATGATCCTGATCAGACGGTCAGAATCGATTTTGGCTTTGAGTCTTGAGATGAAGGGGTAAGCGGTGTCGGGTTTGGGTGATCTTGGTGTTGTCATACTTGGATTTTTGGACTCTACGTACCTATGGTGTTGGATTTCTGATTTTCTGGGGGATAGGATTTAGGATCAGATATGATCTCGATTAGACGATCGAAACCAGTTCCAACTTCAGATCTTGGGATGAAGGGGTAAGCGGTGTCGGAATTGGGTGATCTTGGTGTTGTTGGACTTGGATTTTTGGGCTCTACGTACCTGTGGTGTTGGATTTCTGATTTAATGTGAAATGAGGTTTAGGATCAAAATGACTCCGATCGAACGGTCGAAATCGGTTCCAATTTTGGGTCTTAGGATGATGGGGTAAATGGTGTTGGACTCGGGTGATATTGGTGTCATTGGATTTGGGTTTTTGGACTCTACATACCTATGTTCTCGGATTTTGGATTTGATGTGAAATAATGTTCATGATCAAAATGACTCTGATCGAACGATTGTAATCGGTTCCAGTTTCGAGTCTTAGGATGATGGGGTAAATGGTGTCGGACCCGGGTAATCTTGGTGTTGTTGGATTCGGATTTTTGGGATATACATACCTATGCTCTCGGATTTTGGATTTGATATTAAATGAGGATTAGGATCAAAATGACTCTGATCGAATAACGGGAATCGATTCCAGCTTCGGGTCTCGGAATGAAGGGGTAAACGGTATCAGAATCAGGTGATCTTGGTGTTGTTGGATTGGGATTTTTGGGATCTATGTACCTATGGTCTCGGATTTTGGATTTGATGTGAAATGAGGTTCATGATCAAAATGACTCCAATCGAACGATTGGAATCATTTTTGGCTTTGGGTCTTACGATGAAGGGGTAAACGGTATCAAATTTGGGTGATCTTGGTGTCATTGGGTTCGGGTTTCTAGGCTCTACATATCTATGGTCTTGGATCCTTGAGCACCAACTTTTGTAAAATTCCAAAAAGACCCCAGGTCGACCGCGAGGTTAGCTTAAGCATGCTTGAAGCTCAAAATGCTATAGAAAGACTAAGGGGCTCAAAAATGGGGTGTCTACAAGGGGCATTCAAAGATTTGAAATTTGTTTCTTTAAACTAGGGTTTAGTCAAAGAATAGACTCAAAGAGTTAGTTGGTGGATCAAAGACAAGGTAATATGACCAATAGATGGCCTCCCATTATTTCTTGATTGTATGCATGACTTATGAAATGAAATACATGTTAAGCTTGTTCCTAATTGACCATTCAAGGGAGAATTATTACTTTTGATAATGTTGGGGCCCTTTAGTGGGTTTGCCCCTGGTTCCTTGTGCTTTTTCTTCATAATTTTTTTCTTTTTTTTTACCCTTTTGATTTAAGCATACTTAGAAACTTTTGGATTTTATCAAAGAAATGTTTCGATGAAAGGCTTAAACAGGCTGATTATCGTCTGAATGAATGATAAGGGGCCAAGGGAAATGATCAGCCGAAAATGGCCTCCAATCGTTTCTTTGATCAACCAACAATTGATAGTGGTTTTGATGCCTTGATTTATGCTGACCTAGGAGTAGTTGTTGCAAGTTGACTCAATTGCCCTTATGCCTTCAGTGCCTATGTTATCTGGGACTTGTCCCCTTTTTGAATATTTCCTTCTTTGAATTTCCACTTGATAACCAATTTCTCATAAGAACATATTGATGGGACTTATTGCAAATTTTTTATCATCAAATCTAGACAATAGAAGGATAAATTAGACCTAATTGAATTTGTTGTTTTGTCGGGTGTAAGCATTGAGATACAAACATAGATTGACAGACGACACAAAATAAACTTTCATTAAAAAAAAAAGAAAAAAAAAAGCTGAGTACACTAAGCTTTAAGGCACAAAGAAAAACAAAGTTCAATGCAAATGTGTTTTAGGCAATAGCATGTTCATAAGCTTGAGTTTAAGGTTGTATTAGCCATCATCAATGAGACATTAGATAGCATATTCAATTGCCAACATTTATTGGTCTCATGTCCTGGTCCTTGATTATAGGCATAGTAAACCTTCTTGTTGAAATTCTTTGGATCCGTAGGAGGTTTCCAAGAAAAAAAAATGAAAGTATCCTTTCTCGACTAAGATGGGCAAAAGTTGAGAAGGTTGGCAAGTAACGGGTTGAACTTCTTACTTCTTTCCTGAATGGTGTAATGCTTGAAACAAAAGCTGGTGGTGTTGCTCATATGCGAAAGATTAGCTAATCAACTTTGAAGGTTAACAAGTTCATCACTTTTCAAAGATCTTCGATCTCTTGCTGGATTCTGAATTGATCTCTGGTAGGTATGATCATCTCTCTTATTGGGAGCATTAGACTTTAGATGGAATGCAAATATGCATGGAACGAATGTTAGTGAAGTTGTACATAATATGTGTGCATGAAATAAAGATATGTTGCCAGCAATCCCTAGACTATTAAATTGGTACCTAGAGGGTGTTTGGGTAGAAAGCCTAGGGTTTTTTTGGAGAAGATACTAAAAGGTGTTTATTTGAGAGTCCTACTATTTTATTTTTATTTGATTATCTGAGTCACACCCAAGCGCCCCTACCTAGGCTGCCTACGTACCCCTTGTAAGGGATCAGACCAATCGTAGTTCTTAAAAAGGTTATAGATTTGAATATATATTTTAGTGATGACTTAAGGGATACTGTCCGACTTTGATGAGATCTTGGATGTCGCCTTTGAGAACTATGTAGTTGTGCGTTGAATGCACCAATCCTTGGTGATAAGTGCAATTCTCATCTAACTTGAAACTCTTTAGTAAAGGGTTAAGAATTGGTTTTGGTGACAAAGGTGTTAGATATCCATTCTCAATCAGTTGATGAAGGCTAAAGAGAGTCAGTTAAAGTTCACAATCATCTCTTTACTCTTCTTTTGAAATGATTAGTTAAAGTTTGACGTTTATGTGCTGAAGAGGAAGGTTGATGTATGGTGGCAATAACTATAATAGGTTCTTTGATCTCAAGTAGTGGATTTGTGGATGCTATGTGGATTTTCTCAAACTTAACTTCCCATTCGATGCTTACACCAACTTCTTGCAATTGATGAAAGTCTTGTAAAACTTGTCCTATCATTAACGAATAGAAAGTTTCTCTAATCTTGATAAGGGTTCCTTCATTTTGATAGACATAATCTTCCATTGTTTCAAATATATAGAGAAGTTTTCATCTTATCCTTAAGTAAGGTGCTCCAGATCACCCCATGTTGGCAATGGGTGGAAATCAAAACTCTTGATAAATTATTCTGCTAATTTATTCCATGTCTTCAGGGTGTCTAGGTTGAGCTGGGTATACCAACCCAAAGCGGCTCCTTATAGGCTCTTGGAAAATAGTTTGGCTAACAATCTTTCATCAAACCCAAGCTAAAACATGTATGTGCAATAAAGAAGGATGTGAGGTCTAGGACAAATAGAACCATCGTACTGGAATTTTGGGATTTTAACATTTTCAGGAATGTCAAGGTTGGGGTGAGGGCACAAAGCATTGAACTCAATTATCTCTTCTGGTTAGGATGCTTACGTGTCCTTCATGTCTTCCTTCACCTTGGCCAGCTCATCTTGGTAGAGCACAATCGACAATTCTTGCTCAGTAGGAGGTTAATGAGAGACTTGCTCCCTTACAATCCTGGAAGAGTAGTTCTGAATTATCACTACATTGAATATGTTTGATTGGTGTTATGTTGCTTTGTTTTATGATAAGGTTCTACGCTAGTATTAAATACATGGGACTTGCATCTTTTACGATGGGACCTATGAATTTATTATTGGCATGCAACCTTATCATTAGTTTCACAACCCGCTGAGCAGCTAAAGCATTCAGCTAATCCGAATTCCATATGAGCAAGGTTTAGCTGAACGCTTTAGCTATTTAGTAGGCTATGGAACCAATGAATTTATTACTACGTGGAACCTTATCATTGGTTCCATAGCCCAAGCACCCAATTTTTGCTCGGTCCCTTTACCCTACCTATTAGACCCCAAAACTTGGAACTACAACCAAATTAAATTAAGACCATGGTTTTAAAAAACAACTCAGAAACAAAACCATTTTGGCCATCAGTTTCTGGGTTGATGGCTTGATTGTTTGGTTCAAATAGACGTTTGTTCTAACAAAAGTATTAAAAAATAATTAAAAATAAAAGGCCAAATACAGTTGAATGAGTTGACGAGTCGACAGCCCAAGTCAACGAGTCATTGACTGATTCAACAGTTTTTTTGCCAAGGGTCGAGTTTGGGGTAAAACAGAACCGGTTGCATGGACAGTTCCCAAGCTGACCGGTCCAATCGTCCATGCCAACGCCGGTTTAAAAACCATGAGTGAGACCTTACAAGGACAAAAATTCCTCTTTTGACACAACCCATAGGACAAATATAAACCTCGAGATCAATATCAAGGTCCGATCAGACATCATCTCCAGACCTGGAAAACGAACCTAGTTACACATCAATTTTCATGACTAAACTCTATAAATCCACCATTCATCACGCCAATTCCCTTTCTTACAGTCTCGATCTATGTGATATTCAAATTTCAACTCCTCAAAATCAAATCCAACACACCCATCACCTCAAGATCACTAGGAAGCAATCAACTAGTGAATCCCACCACAAATCTTCGATGATTAACTGCAAAAATACTAAAATTCTATTTTGATGACCTTGAATGATTACCAAGATTGACATCTTTCTCAAATCAGAATTATCCGCTTGATGCCTTAACTTAATTCGTGCCTACCCACCAAATTGTAGCTCAAAATTCCTTCGTTTGATCCACCATTAATCTTAGATCATATTTCAACTAATCATATTAATTAGAGCATACCATCCATCATCCCAACTTCATACGACCAATCAGACATTACCACCATGTTCAGAAACCCAAAAACCCCAGAACATCAAATTTCACGATTAAACCCCAAAGCATCTCGTTGATTGAAAAACCATAAGATGAGACCATGATCTGAACTAAAGATGTTAATCCACACCTTTAATCAAATATTCGTTGCTTCCTTCAGATTTGGGATGATAAAAAAATGCCTATCTACCAAATTGTACCTCAAAATTCCCTCGCTTGACCCTTCATCAAACCAAGATCCTATTTCAGCAAATCTTGTTGATCCGAACTTGTCAACCATAAATTTCAATCATTCTGACCCTATTTGACTAATTAGACATCACCACTATGTTCAAAGACATAAAAAACCCCAGCATGCCAAATTTCATGACCAGATTCATCCATTTGACCGCTAAATTAAAAAGATACTATTTTGACACACCGGATTAAATTGCCACATCATTTGTCCTAACTGGAAGCCTTAAAAGGGTGATGGCTAATGTCAGACCCACTCTTGACCCATTAGACCAATCACATAAAGTCTAATAGACCCAAAAAACCCAAAAACCCAAAGGTACCCCCACTTAAAGCTAAGAAAAGACAACCACATTTAAAAGTTCATCAAATTTATATTTTCTGCCACTGACAGCCCCAAATACGAGACTGCCATAATAAGCATGCCCCAAGCTCCCATTGGATGCACAAAACCTGTGAAAACCACCCCCAAATCAAATCAAATGTTTCACCAAATAGGAAAGTTTGACTAAGCATCTGTCTCTTTAAAGAATCTTTACCTATTTGTGTGAAAACTTACTATTGAATCCTAGGCACTAAAGTTAGATGAGTTTCAAACCCTTTCTCCTGTTTATTTCTCTATAAATAAGGGAGGGGGGGGGGGCAGTTTCCCAACTTCTGTAATACACCCATTCTACTTGAAATCCCGAAATCCTTGAAGCCAAGTTCAACCTTCAAATTTATTTCCCCTGTTTTCTAGACTTAACACCAGAATCACTCAGCCCAGCTCCATAATTCACTCAAGCTTTGTTTAAAGTCTTTATAGCTGTTGGAAAGTTTGTTTCAAGGTCACACACAAGAGGTAAATCTCTCATTCCACCGTCTCTCTGCTTTTAATTTAGTTTCAAATTGCTTAAAGTCCTAAAACATGGGAAACTTGCATTCTTAACTTCCTCCAAATTGAGAAAAAAAGGTAGAGAGGCAAGGGTCTTAGGGAAACCAGTACCTAAGGCCCAATAACATTACCTCAAATTAATTTTGGGTGAATTTGGGAATGGTTTTGATAAATTTTAGGAGCTTTGAGCAATCATGTTAATTTGCGTTTCGCTAAAATTTTAGCTTGAACAACTCCCATATTGGGCTGCTACAACATCTTGGAAAGAGGAGTGCCTAATACCTTCCCTCTCCCAATCCTTAGGTCCTGAAATCTCTTGGTCATGTGCTTTTTCCCATGGAGAATGGAGTCACTATCAAAGACAAATCAATCTTTTGAATCTAAAAATGACGACTGTTTCCTCTAAAAAATGGGTGGCAACTCTTACTTTTGAGGCAACCACGAGCTTTCTAGAGCTCACAGTTGGCGACTCCACTGAGGAAAACTAGAACCTTTATCGGGTGTTGTCTAGACTCAGTTTCAGGCCTATTTGTTTTGCGTTAGTAAGTTTAAGAGTTGTTTGAGCACAATCTGGAACCGCATCTCAAAAAGGCTAGGCGCGATAAACCTTCCAACACGGTTTGAAATCAGGTTTTTGCGTTGGTTAGCACAGGAGACCTCTTCCTCATACACTGTAATCACCCCAAAACCATTCTTGTGCCTAAAACACACATGAAACTTCACCTAGAACCATTCTATCACAGCCTAAAAGTCCAAAATCACACATTTTCTTAGTTTCATCACACTTTAGATAGCCAAATCGCACCTTCTTAAAGGTTTATTGCAACCCAAAAGTTCAAAATCACATCTCATTCCAATCCCATCGCAGCCTAAAAACTCACAACCGCAATTCCTTTCAATCCGATCTTAGCCCAAAAAATCAAAATCGCAATTCCTTTCAGCCTCATCGCAACCCATAAACCCAAATCGCACCTCCTTAGAGCCTCATCACAACCCAGAAGTCCAAAATCACACATTCTCTTAATCCCATTACAGCCCAAAACTGCAAAATCGCACTTGAGTTTAGTTCTATTACAGCCTAGAACATCAAAACCACATCTCTTTTAGAGCTTCATCACATGCCAGAATCTTCCTATCACAGCTCAGAACCCTCCCATCACAACTTAGAACACTCCCATTGCAGCTCAAAACACTCCCATTGGATCTCAAAACCATTCCATCACAACTCAAAACACTCCCATCGCAGCTCAGAACCTTCCCATCGCAGCTCAAAACACTACCATCACAACTCATAACCTTCCCATCGCACCTCATAACCTCCCCATCACACCTCACGTTTAACTCATCGCACCTCAGAACTATCCATCACACCTTATTCTATTTTCATTGCACCTAAATCACCTCATCTACCTTTCCTGCACCCTGTTATAGCATAATACCTTCCATCGCAGTGCATTGGATGTCTCTAGAAACTATAGGGCTTTTAGAAGCCCCTTGTTTTTTTTTCCTTTTTTGTTTTTTTTTTTGTGTATTCTTCTCCCCTCCCCTCTTTTCCTCTGGTGATCTCTAAAAAATTTGTAGTTTTCTCTTTCTCTATAACGAAATGTGATTAACCATGTTTTTGGTAAGAGTAAATTGTATTTGTTTCTTGTTCCACTTTTTCCTTTCCTTTGTTTTAATTAAAAATGCATTAAGACAACCTAGCTTCTATTAGATCCCCAAATGTGGCCACCTGGAAACTTGTAGGATTGCTTGTAAACCTGAACATGTGGTTAAATTCTCCCCTTGTTCATTGTTGCTTTCCTATTCATTTTTTTGTATTCTTGAACACTCACAAGTCACACACACTCTCATATAAGAATTAGAATCTCATTATACCTATCAGTGGAAGGATAATAAGTGTGTGTGCCTCTAGACTTTGGTCCTCAAAGGCTCCACCAAAACCTTCAAACTAGCCACCAACCAAAGAAGCCCACTTGTCAATGGGTGGAGGTTTAAAGGCTAATAACTTGACTAGAACACTTAAGTCTAAAACCCACCTAATAATTCCATGCATCGCACCTAGAATACCCATACATAGAAGCCTTAGATGAAAATAGGATAGAGGAATTGTAGTGCAATTAGGACTAGGACACCATGAGTGTTGCACTATGTGGTTGCCATCTTTAGAAGTAGGATAAAGAAATGAAGCCCAAATTCTTTCAGCTTGTTAAAAAAACAACAAAAAAAAAGAAGATTTAATCTTCTATAAAAAGACACTAAAACACCCTAAAAGTCACTGAAGGCAACACCTAAGCCCAAATTTCCAAATGTTATCCACATCTAAGCTAGATCCCAAGTAAACTTCAATAGATCAGAATTTTGAATCAAAGTCAAATATCAATAATAATCGTGAGTGTCGGAAAACTGACTCACTTGAGTTGAATTGGAGTCGCCACCCATTCGATTAGAAAGTAGAGGTGATGGGACCTTCGAGAAAGATTTTCAAAAACACTTTGTTTCAATAGTGACTCCAAAGCCCGAGGCATTGCTAACCAGTCCGAGTAAGACTTGGATGGGAGAGGGAAGGGGTTAGGCACCCCTCTCCCAAGTCCAATAGGTGGGGCCTACATGAGATTCCGAATAAGCACAAATTATAGCAAGAAAGTCAATGGCTAACTAAGAGCAATTATTAATCAATAAAACTAAACAAAAAACATGAATAAATCATCACAAGAAAATTCCCTAATTAAATTAAATTATTTTATTTTAATTTACTTTATTTTCTTTTTTGAATTTAATTTTTATCATTTTCTTATGTTATTTTCTTATGAAAACCCATTTTTATCCTTATTCATTTTTGTTTTTCTATTTTTTTGAATCTTTTAATTTTTAATTTTTATTTTCTGATTATTATTATTATTATTATTATTATTATTATTATTATTATTATTATTATTATTATTATTATTATTATTATTATTATTATTATTATTATTATTATTGTTTTACTTTATTTTTTTCACCATTCCCCTTTCAATGGCTTATTCCCTCCTACCACCTAATCATGTTCGAGCCTATACTAGCCTTCCCATTTCACTTTTGACCAAATTTGTTTTACTATTTTATTATGTATATATTTTTAATTTTAGTTTTAGTTGTTTTTTTCTCTTTTTATTGGATTAATTTGACCTCCCTACCAATTACCCTTCTCATTCAGAATCCGCAAAAAAAAGAGGAATCACTTTGGTTCCTTCATATCTTGGAGACGATCTCTCCCCCTTTTTTGTACTGCATTTGTTTTTATTTATCTATGTATTTATGTTATTCACGGTGGGTATGTTTCAACGAACTGAAGTATCACACTAACCATCCTCTCTGAGATTAAATTTCAACTTAACCAAATAACTAGATGATCATATATTTCTCATCTAAGACGAACTGGGTAATTGATTGCTTAATCCTACTCAGAATTATCAGGAGATACCAAGCTGATCATTCAGGTCAACAACCAATGAAGTGAAGTAAATCGAAAACTAATCATAGTACCCGAAGCTTCTCAGCTTTCTCATCCAACTGAGAGGATAGGGGTGATGCGTTAGGATTCGAAGCTTCTCAGCTTTCTCATCCAATTGAATTTCAAGTTTAAACTTCAAAAGAAAGGGGAAAGAAAAAATTCGCATAAAATAAAGGGAAAATTCTCGATAGGTATCTTGTACTTTGGGTTGATGTTAGGTCCCAACCAAATTCAAGGCAACCAGAAAATAATACTTTCTTTTGGTGAAAGATGGACCAATTGAGAGAGAATAATTCAGCTTTCCCATTCCAGCTAGGGTGGTTACATAAATACTACTTCCTGTAACAATTTAACCTGAACTCTAGGAAATAAACTCAAAGCAAATCCATGTAACAACTTTCCTAATTACTAGCTAACTGACCTGAATTCTAAGAAACAGAATGTAACAACTTTCCTAATGACTAGCTCTGACCTTGACAATTTCAAATCATAACGGATAACAGAAACTGAAATAACAGAACTTCAACAAATACCTAACTGATCAAGTCAATCCAGGAACTTGAGATTTTTCTTAGGAGTGCGCAATGACCTTCTAGGTTTATCAGTTGAGTATCAATTCAATACCCGAACTTTAAAATGCAACAATCTAGTATCCAAACTTTTGAAATGCAATAATCGAGTAGCTATCATTAATGGTAGGGTTGTTCACAGGTCGGGTTGGGTCGGTTTATTGACATTTTTTCAACCAACCCGACTTAGTCGGTTTATCTAGAAATGAAACCAAAACCGACTTGATTGGTTTGAATCGGTTTGGGTCGGTTTTGTGAATGATTCTCTTGATGTGAACGGTAAAGGATTAAAGTCTAAGAAAGCAAAGGTTGGATGCCTGAAAATTAAAAATAATTTGATAGATTAAAATTGATATTTTATATATCAGAAATTTTATATATAATATATATATTTCTGAAATAATAGACCCTCAGTTATGTATATCAAATGACCTCATGTGCCATTTAACTTTTAAAAATGTCAAAATTATCCTTAGAAATAAAACACACTGTTCATCTATCATCTTCTTCTTTCTCAAAAAAATCAAACAGCCCCCAAACTCTCAACATTAACATTCCAGACCATCATTTCATGATAAAAACCCATCAAAACAAGAACCAAAGGAAGACGATTAAAATTCGTGTAAGCTTACTAGAGTTCAACAAATTTTCTAAAATTCAATCGCTCCTTTCTAGAACACACAGAAACCCTAAGCTTCTATTTAAAGCTCAGCTATTCCCAATCTCCATACCTTTATAATGACTTGAAACTTGCAGAATTCACAGAACCCATGTCTAATATCCCAAGACCTACTTCTCGTTATAGTAAAAATTGATCAAACTTGGACCCTAAAATGCTTGATCATATTCTGTTTCTATTATTACTCAAATCCCAGAACTGTAAGACTAAAAACTCAAAATTCCAATCTCCAGGTTTAAATAAACAAAACCCACTTGCAAAACCTTCCTTTCCGAGAAGAAGATGAATAAGAAATAATTGTTAAGCGTCAAAAATGTCAAAACTATTAAAAAGGTCAAAAAACAGGAACAAAAACAGAGTTTCTGGTCAGCTTAAACGACAATTTCTGGTCAGGGTGCAGTCGCTGGTCTTCACGTCTTCACGTCCCTTCTGTGTAAGCGTCTGATGGTCGGAACTTGACTCAGCGGAAGAGATAGTTTGGCTTTGCCTTTGCTTCTTTCGTCAAACCATGTCATCTGAAAAGGATAACAGAGGAACTGTAAAACAAAATTTCAATGTTTTAAAAAACGACCCAGAATCGGAGCCGTTCTGGCCACTGGTTTCTGGGTCGACTGTTTAACTGTTTGCAGTGAGAGTAAGACTTGCATGGGCTGTATGTTGACCTGAATTCAATGGACGACATAGGGGAAATGCCGATTTGCTTTAATCTGTGACTAGTAACTTAAACGATGGATGCGCCGAGGGGAGTAACCAAAACATTGGAAGAAACTTTGAACATCCATGACTTCTACGGAATGTAAACAAAGGTCTATTGGAAGCAAGACAAATTCCAGAGGTATACTTCTTCAACAGATCAAAATGTACCTCCGGTGTTAACTGTAATGATTTGCTCGGAGGTGAATGGGAACGGAGAATTGAAGGAACTGACTCTTCTAACGGGGAAGTGGCTGGAGACGGGAAGGAGAAGAAAGTGCTATTGTCTGTATTCAGTGTTAAAGGGAAAATGAAGATGAATAGTGTTTTTTGGTGATTTAAAAAGAAGAAGAAATAGAAGAAGAAGAGAAGATAGTGAAAGATTGTGAGATTGGAGAAATATGGCTGGAGATGGGGGAGAGGAGATCGCCGTCGCTGCACCTGTAATGTTCGAATTGGGGGATTAAAGGGCATTTTACAGGTAGGATTAAAGGGCATTTTCATAATCTTGAGTAAATTTGGGGGTATTTTGGTAATTTCAGGCAAATCTTGTCAAACCGGGATCCAGGATGAATGGTTGAATTTTGGATCAAATTGTAGGGTCAAGGTTGGTCTAACCACAAAGAGGGGTTGTGCATGTACATCAATAAGATTGACCAAAATGGAATCTTTTTGGATTAATAGGTAAATGGAGGTATTTTGACTGAAATTTGGTAAGGTAAGGTTTTTGGACATTTTAAGTTTATTGGTGGGGTCAAATTGGGCCAAATGGGCCAGATTAGACATATCTGAAAAGGGCTTAATTCGACTAATGTAGAGCCTTTAAACGGAACCTATGTGTGATCGAGAAGCAAAGAAAGGCAGTTTTAGGTGAAATTTCATAGGGTAGGGTTTTTTAGTAGTCTGAAGTGGTTGGTAAGGTTAGATTAGTTTATATGTTTTTGGATCAAGTGGATATGGGTTGCGGGATCGATAGGGGTTCAAATGGAATCTTTATTTGATTAGAGGGTAAATAGGGGAATTTTGGGTTGAAATTTTATGGGCAGGTGTTTTGGTGTGTCCAGAGTCTAGTGATGGTGTCTAATCAGTTTAGGGGGGTCAACATTGTAAAAATTTGGGTCAATGTGATGTTCTAGAATGGAATCTTGGTTTGACGGAAGGACAAATGGGGGAATCTAGGGTTAAGACTTTATGGGTAGGTATTTTGATGTATCCAAAGTTTAATGGTGTGGTTTGATCAGTTTGGATGTATTTGAGTAAGGGGGATTTGGGTTGTGGATGTTTTAGGCTAATGAAAGGGCTTGAAAGGGAATCTTAGATTGATGAAAGGGTAAACAGAGAAATCTTGAGTTCAAATTTCATGGGTAGGTGTTTTGGGAGGTCCTGTGTCTGATGGTTGTATCTGACCTAATGGTTGATATGTAAGTGGGTTCAGACGGCAGATCGAGCAAAAATCGAGTATTGACAATAACATAAGATAAAAAATCGAAACCAATTAAATAAAAAAACAACAACAAATTAAAATCAAATAAATAAAATTTGTCTAAGATTTAAACTATAATAAATAAAAAATTAAGGATAAGAAATCTAGGAATTAGGATTAGAATCAAAACTACAATTATCAGAATCTGAAACTCTTATCTAAAATGCCCATCTTCCTACTCTAGGTTTTTGTTCCCTATCTTGGCTAAGTAGACATATGACTTTATGAGCTTAGCTCCTAAGAGGTAGCATCAATAGGCCATTTTTTACCCCTTTTGTTGTTTGCCTTGTGTCCATCTCTTGCCTAAGTAAATGTGTGACTCTATGAGCTCAACTCTTGAGAGGTAACATCAAAAGTCCATTTTGATCCATTTTATTATTTGTCCTATGTCCATCTTTGGGCTAAGTAGATGCATGATTTTATGAATTTAACTCTTGAGAAATAACATCAAAATGCCACATTGACTCACTTTGGGAATATCTAGTAGATATATATGGTAAATGGTCTAACCCTCCCTTGACCAGTATAAAAGGATACTTCATTCCCTCAACCAAACTTAGGCTAAGTAGATGTTTGGCTCTATGAGTTACTCATGAGAAATAACATTAAAAGGCCACTTAGACTTTCATACTTTCAAAACTCCGGGATGTCAAGTAGGTATACATATGGTGTAGGGACTGATATTCCCTTAGCCAATATCAAAACGACATTCTCATGATCCTTCATAAACTTTTGAGCTCAAATATCTTTCTTGCTCTTCTCCAAACTAGGTAGATGTTTGACCTAATGAGTTTTCTCTTAGAGAGCAACATCAAAAAGGTGGTTGTTTCATAAACATGGTGCAGGAACTAATTACTCTCAACATTTCCTTCTAGTCTTAACATTTTTCCAAAATCCAAAAGTATTTTCTAAATTATAACTTGATCCTAATTAGAACACTAGTTTTTCAAGTCCCAAAATTAATAATAAAACAAAGGAAAAGAACAAATGTATCAAATATCATCAAATCTCAATGCCTAAATCATAATAAAAATCCATTTCTAGAATCATCCAATATAGAAATCTATTAAGTCAACAAAAACACAATAAATGAACAACTTATAAAACGAAGTGAAATAAAATTGTCAAGCCATCAAATTCTATTGTAAGGATTTCCAAATAAAGTCTTTTTATTAAATCCTAACTCACATAATTTCAAGTCATGTATAGTCAATTGCAAAAATCAACATTCCATAAACTTGGGAAAATATCAAAATCCATGAATTCTCTTTTAATCTTATCAAAAACTGATAAAGTTAATCAACACCGTTCAAATCCCAAAAGATTTTTAAAGTTTCTTTAAACATTGGATTTGTTTTCCAACTACAAGCTCAACCTTGGTTTTTACTTTCTAAATGTTTTTTTTTTCTAATTTTTAACAGAGGTCAACTAATTTAAGATGTTACCCTTGCATAACCTAGTTTAGTTGCCCATAGATGCCCTGCACATCCTTGCTAGGTTCCCTTAACCCACTCCAAGGAAGCCATCCAATCAATAACGAGGCAACCCTAGAATAGGATCAATCCATTCTTTTTGACCAACACTTGTGCAGACGCTTTAGCTTTAAAATTTTACACCAAGTCTATTACCTCAACTTCATCTATAGCATCTCATACCCTTGCCAAGTTAAGTTTAACCTCAACCCATGCTTGCTTAGGATCCAATATCTAGTTATCCTAGTCCTAGTAGCCTCAATAGCTCTAGGTGCATACTAGGGGTAGGCTAGTTTTATCATGGTTTTTCGTAGCTTTTGCCCGCACTTCATCATTTGCATGAGCATATTGCATGACATCACATGTTACATCATTAGAGCCAGTCCTTAAACCACACTAATCTATTCCTACCTTTTAGATGCCTATAACCTAGGTTGATACCATCATAGAATCATCACTAGTTCAACAGCCAACTGAACAGCTAAAGTGTTCAGCTAAACCTTGCTAAAAATATGACCATGTTCCTCTGCTGCTTCTCCTCCTTTTTCCCTCAAATTCCCTAATTCTAAGGTTTGTTTTGGTCCCCTCCTTCCCTTTTTTTAAGTGCAAAATATAAAAACCTCCCCAAAGGATTCTAAGAATCATAAAAACCTTTCCTTAAGTTTCATTTTAACAGAAACCTCTCATGTAGTTTCGAAAAATCCTACAATTACCTCCCTTCCAGCATTGTCCCAGTTTATTATCAAGAAAGAAATATTATTGTCTCCATAATAGAGACTTTAAAGTTGCAAAATTGCCCTTACTATTTGTTAGGGAATCTTTTAATATAATCAAAATGTTAGATTTGCCCTTTTAGAGTTCACTCTTTAATTTGACCTAGGGAATTTTTTTTGGTTAAAAAATAAAGGTTTTTTTTGGGTACTTTAGTAATTCTCCATCTAAATTGATAGACATAAGGCTAAATTGGATATTTTCAAAAAATTAGTGCATTAGGCCAACTTTTTCTAGCTGAGACAATGATGGAAGGGAGATAACTACATGATTTTTCAAAATTATAGGAGAGGTTTCTATTAAAATGAAACTTTAGGGGAGGTTTTTATGATTGTTAGAAACCTCAAAGGACATTTTTGTATTTTACCCTTTTTTTAATTATTAATTTATGCCATCATCCCAATGCACACTTTTTCTTGTATGTTGTATTTGTACACTTGAACTAAAGTTTGTTTCTTTAAATTATCAAACATACCCTTCATTCCATGAATCAAGAAAGCAGGGATACAAGGTGCTAATCAACTGGTTGGTAAGGTCTCTTGCTTGTCGTAGTGGAGATTTGGGATCAAATCCCACTTGCACCTAGGTTGGGGGGTTACGGGTTGGAGGATGGGCTACTCCCCATTGTGTAGCCCTTCAAAAGATATCAAAAAGTAAGAAAGGGGGGATTGTGTACTATGTTGTGCAATAGGCATGCTACGCTCGTGTGGCTTCTTTATATATGGATCATCTATACTGGGCCTGCTTCTACCTTATTGAGATTTGAGACAAACAACTTTATATATATATATAATATTATAAAATGTGGGAATAAGGGTGTGGAATTTTTCTTGACTAAAATGCCCATATTCGTTATTTAGTCTATCTCTAATTATGAAGGTCGAAAATGTAATTTCAATTAATGCTTTGCACCTCATTTAATCCCCTCTCGTTAACCCTTGTATTTAAGGTATTAACTCCCATTCTCTTTTATTAAATCTCATATTTAAGTCATTTTTTCACTAATAAATGCTACTAATTAGATCTATGTCCAATAGTTTTATAAACCCATATATTTTAATACTTACTTAAAAACAAAACCATTCTTTATCCAAGTGATGAATCAAATTGGCAAACCTATAAAGTCATAGTTAGATAATAAAATTTTTAAATATAAATAAATATAGAAAATTACACAAATGTAGAAAAAGATAGACACATTTGTGATATTTTTCTATTGATCAAATTAAAAAAACAAGTGTAATAAACAAAAATTATTTTGATTGATGATGAAAATGAAATACATAATTTAAAACTGACAAAAATGAAATTATTTTCTTTTTTAGCATAGATCAATAGTTCAACTTTTGGGTCAAATCTATCAACCTTTAATGTCATAATTAAATAATAAAAACTAATAAAATATAAAAAATACAAAAATAAAAAAATATAAGTTTTACAAAAAAACATTTGGGCACATGTATAATATCATATATTAATCATATTAAACAAAAAATAAGTGTACATAACAGTATTACTTTTGCACACATAAAAATAAAAAATAATTATATAAAAAATTGAACACATCTATAACTCCATATTTATACTACTACTAAAAATATTAATAAGATTGTAGAACTTTCTGTTGATTAAAATACCCATTTTTTTAATTTAATCCATATTTAATTACGAGGTTTAAAATGTAATTTGAACTACAAATTTCACCTCATTCAATTCACTCTCTTTAAATCTTGCATTTTTTTGTTAAATGAACAAAACAAATATACACTAAGAATATAAAACATTACAAAAGTGAGAGTCCAACCAAGTAGGTAGGCTTGTCAGTGATTTTGCAATCTGCATTCAATTAATAGTGAAAAAATATAAAAAAAAATAAAAACACATGAATTTTATAGAAAAATTGGATACATTATTCTTATCATTATCATCATCTTGAATTGCCACGAGTAAAGGACATCCACACTTACTAGTATACTAAAGTAGAACATGCCACGTCAGATGGCCTCTCCTTGTTCCATTACCCCAATTGAGCAATTCTAGAGGGGTTTCAAAATTGCCTTTAGAGGCCGATGGAGTTGCCACCTTAGCATGGCTTATCTCCCCTTTTCCTCTCCTTTTTATTAGAAAGTTATCCCCCACTTTCTCCTATCTTTAACTATCTCAAATTCCTATTTATACTCTCCCCCACTTTTTATCTATATCTATCTAAAGAAAGTTTCAATTAAAAAATTTAACAATTATTTAAATATTATAATGAAATTACGTAATAATTTTATAATAGTTATTAAAAACACAAAAATAATTATAATATATTTAATAATATTCATATTATTAATAATTTTATAATTTTATGAAATTCATAATGAAATTATGTAATAACAATATAAATTATAATTTTATAGATTATTCAATTTAATAACTAAATAATATTTTAAAAATATAAATAAAAAAATAATTTAAATGTTATTCAAATAATTGAAAATTTTTAAATATTATTGAAATAGTGAATGTAGATTAAATGACTTAGAGGTTTTAAAGCTTTATTACTTATTTATTGTATTTTCACTATAAATTTTCAATAATTATTGGAGATTAAACTATTGATATTTGTTAGAACTTCGACTATCAATTTAACTATAATTAGGAGTGTTCACTAGGCGGTTCAATTCGGTTGCAGATCGTTTAGCTAGCCAAATTGATCTAGTCAGCTTGGGGAGTTGTCACTCGAAATTAACCAACCATTAGTGAAAACCGACCAACTTGAGTTGTATCGGTCAATGTTTTAAAAACCAACTCAGAGACTGATCTACTTTTGCATATGGGTCATGGTCACTGATTTAATTGTCTTGGTTGAATGGGTTAGACTGAATGTTTTAAAAACCAACTTGAAGACCGATCTACTTTTGCATCTGCGTCGCGGTCACCAATTAACCATCCTGGTCAAACAGGTTAGACTGTTCCATGTCAACACTATATACATACATACATACATACGTACGTACATACGTACATAAATGTGCATATATGTATATATGTGTGCAAATACATATTTTATCAATAAATAGTGTATAATTATGTTTTATATATAATATATGTATTATTTTATATTTTATTTATATTTTTAATTCAGTTTTGATTTTTTATTTATAAAAAAATTTAAAATTTGTGATTTGAGAACAAAAAAAGTTTTTTTTCGCAAAAATAGCGGGGGAAGGCACCTTAGGATGCATAGATCTTGAAAAGTTACCCAAAAAAAAAAATGGGTTGAACGTTTGTACATACATTAAGTATGCAACTTGTAACCTAGTGACTAGGTTGAACAGGTCAACAATTTACCAAGTCAATGACTAAGGGTGGGTTTTAATAGAACTAAATCTGGAACCAAGGTTGAGGGACGATTCGAGCAGTTCAACTGGTCTTGTTAATGGCAGGTTGAAAACATTGGTATCGGTTTGGGCTGATTTTCAATTTGGTTGGTTGGTTCAAAAGATTTAAACTTAAAAAAATTTAAATTACATTTTAAAAATGCAATGATATTATTAAAAGGATAAATTTAAAAATTAAGTTTATAAACCAAGAAATATAAGATTTTTACTACTTCTTGTATTAAAAAATTATATTTAAAATATAAAATATTAATCTATATTTATAATTGGGTTGGATAACAAATGGCCAAACCGAAACTAACTTGACGTGGTCGGGTTAGGAAATTCCTGAATCGAAGCCGACCAGAAATGGGTCGAGTTGGGTTAGCTTGGTTAGTTTCATTAGTTTGATGAACATCCCTAAATGAAATTAATTATTGTTACTTTTGTATTGTAAAAAATATTAATAATATTATATAAAATATAAATAATTATTAGAGAAGATTTCTTAAATTACCCCTAAGGTTTAGGAAGTTGACTAACTCTACCCCTACTATTTCAGTATTGTCTTAAAGTACCCATATTATTTTTGACAATTATCTAAAACCTCCCCTACCATTAACTTTTCTTCACACTCGATCACATATGACATCATATGACCAATATTTTTCAAAAATTCAAAAAATACCCTTTGAAATCTTTCTCACACTCTCTTTCCTCACCTTCATACATGGTGGACTGTCACCAACTCGAGTAAGTTGAATTAGTTTGATCAGTTTCATTAATTTAATAAATATCCTTAAATGAAATTAATTATTATTATTGTTGTATTAAAAAGTTATTAAAACTAATATATAAAATATAAATAATTATTAACTATAAAATAATTATTATTTCTATTATTTAAATTTCGTTTAACAAAATCCGCACAGGCCCTCGCTAGTTTTATTCTATATCGGTTGAGGATCGCATGCTATGCCGACAGGGACATTGAAATAGATATTCGCTTCATAGTAGCATAGATAGCGGTTGTTAATGAATGGAGTAGGCTTGCTTCCGTCCCATGAGTTGACAAATCCCGCAAGACAGCGGAAGTGGGCCCACACCAACTGAATCTCATTGTCCTGAATAACTTCAACGAATAACGTCATCAACCGGAGCAAGTGCGATTCACGTGGATCAAAATCGATGTAGTAGCCGCAGCGCCGGACGAGAGAACAGAGAGAGTTGGATAAGACTCGTAGTCGTAGAGACTAGAGAGAGGGCAGTACTTAGTCCTGACAGTCTGTCTCTACACCCACATGCGCATGTTAGCAGTATTCTTTTGCCTCGTTTTCTGTTATTTTTATTTTATTTAACTAATAAAAAGTTAAAAGGAAAAAAAAAAAGAGATTCTTGGAGGTGAACCCACCAGGCACCAACATTCCAGGAGTGAAGTTGAAAGTTGAAACTTGAAAAACTCTACTCCCTTACTTTCCGGTTTCGTGGTAGGGGACCATCTGAACAAAAATACTTAATTACTCCTAGAAGCGATCTTGGCCGTTCATCAATTGGATCGTGGTTGTATAGTTTCTCGTACGTAACGTAAGCTACTCCCAACGGTATGGATGTAGTAAGATTTAAATCAAATAGTTCAAATTGGGGTGGGTGTCAATACTCTTATCTGGTGAACCAACACCAACAGGGACAAAAAGGTAAATTAGGGACAATGAAACTGTTCTTATTTTGTTTATTTGATATTTTTTTAGTGGAAGCTGAGAAGCTGCGATACATGGGCTGACCGGATCGTCATAAACCAGAAATCGAAAGTGAAAAGCAAACACAGAAAGGAGGAGAGAGAGAGAAGGGGGCGACAGATATATTTATTTGCACAC
This sequence comes from Nelumbo nucifera, assembly GCF_055504915.1. Classification (NCBI taxonomy): domain Eukaryota; kingdom Viridiplantae; phylum Streptophyta; class Magnoliopsida; order Proteales; family Nelumbonaceae; genus Nelumbo; species Nelumbo nucifera. Next base: position 197,001,194 of record NC_142649.1, read on the forward strand.
AGCGAGAGAGAGATAGAGAGAGAGAGGGGCGGTTCAAGTATTAATTAACTTTTAGAACAATTTCTTTAATGCCAGAAAGAGAGAGAGAGTGGCTTGATGCGGTAATCCCCAGTTTGCGTACAGTAGTAAACTCATAGGGACGGAACGGAAGGGAATTATCCATCTTCTCTCTCTCTCTGAATTAGAAAAAGAGTTTCCAGTTCCGCTGTCCCCAGCGATCAGATTCCCCTTCCTTTTCCCTTCTTTAAGTTTCCCTTTTTGTTTTCTCTTTCTCTCTCTCTCAAGCCCTAGAGGTTTGAGACTTCTTTGCTTGATCAAGTGGGGGGTCGGGGTCGGAGTTTCGAGAATGAGATCTTCGTTGACGCCTGCAACTCCCCCAATTCTCCTACACAGCTTTATTTCGTGAGCTGGTCATTTAATTTGTTTTCTTTGAGAATGAGAAGTGGCTGGGATTGGGATTTGCAAGTTGTACGTGGACACCAAGCTTACATAATCTTCGGGACAAATCTCAGATTTTTTTCTTCAGTGGATGACGGCTCTTTCCGTGTCTTCATTGATTCCATGTACCATTCCCTTCTCATTTTCTCTTTGGAATTTATTTATTTCTTTCTTCTTGATATATAGTCTTCCTCTTCTGTGTTTTTTTTTTTAATCTAAGCAAGTTCGTTTAAAACAGGAACATGATAGGGCTCGATCAATTTCTGTTACCGATAAAAAATCGTTTTTCCCCCTATCTTCAAAAGTTAAGGAAAGAATTTCTACCAGAAAATCTTGTGGATCCATATTTTCAATTTTTTTCCTATTTGCATATAATTTTTCTTCTGGTGGATTTGCAATTGGGTACAAATTGAAAACACATTTTATATACAAGTTTTTTTGTCAACTATTACTCCATTTTCCGGGGGGGGGCAGTTAAACGGATTATACAAATAAGCCACATGTGAATAGGAGAGTTCAATGAATTACTTCTCATCTATCCTATGCGCACAAGAGGAACGATAGAGTCTACTGTTTAAGTTCAGTTTGATATCAGTTGGAATGAACCTGCTCATATTGTTTCGCATCTGCTTTTAAATCCAATTTATGTGTCAAGAGCAGATAAGAATTGTTCAGATTGACTATTCATTCATAGGAGAATGTACTATTCGTTTGGGATTCCTCCTGTATCCCGTTTGTCTTTGAACCAACCACACAACACTCAGATTAAATACTAGGAATAAGAAATTGAAAGAAAAAGCAACAAAATTGTATGCAAGACACTGTGACGAGAACATTGATTATTAGCATTTGCAAAACTTTTCTCTTAAACGTTTGATGTCATGTTCGTTAAACTTCCGGGATACCTAAACCGATGCAATTCGTTTGGTTGGAGGTGGCACCATTTATCTGATTTCAAGTGGTTTGCCTTTTCTCATCAATCTTATATTGACAAGATCTTATTAGAACAGGATCCTTTATTCTAGCATGTTGATTTTTATGTTTTTATCTTTTAATTCTTTTTTTAAACACATGCAGGAATGGGGCTTGAAGTACTGTTGGAAAGATCCTGGCAAAACACGGTTATATTAAACAATGCAAGGTCTGATATAAGAGTTGGCACTCTGTTTGATTTTCATGAGAACGGAATGTTGACAGGAGGTGATTTTAATCTTAATTCCACCCAAAAATATTCGGATTCTCTCAAGGAATTTCTAAAGCAGACAATGCTCCACCATGAGGCAATATTTAAGAACCAGGTAGAAGGACCATTTCTGATTCTCTATGCAGAATTGAAGTACCCCTACTGGAGGGCCTGCTCAGATTCAGAAAAAAATTATTTCATTTACTTTTAAGTTTCCGGAGGTGTTGATGGGTCTGTTTTTTCAGGTCCACGAACTCCATCGTCTATACAGGATTCAGAAAACCTTGATGAAGGATATTAGCTGGAGGGACCTTGATGGATATAATTCATGGACAGCAAACACACAACCAGTCCAGTTACCATTTCAAGATTTACCAGCACAAAGACCATTGGTAGAAGAGAGAACCTTTTCTGCACCTCCCATGGTAAATAACTTTAGCCTACAAAATGATACATTTTATTGGCAATACACAAAGCAAGGCAGGTGATGGTAAAAAACAGTGCTTGCATAATTTGATATGCCTGTGGCACGCATGAACTGCCTTTTAACCCTCATCTAGCAGTTCAGCAACGAGACGCCTTGACCAAAATGGTGGGTCCATCAGATGGTGGATCTTGGTTGACCTGCATGATTCCTTTGACCAAAATGAATTCTTTCAGATGAAAGTATATAATATCATTTAGGTCTTTTCAGGATTCCAATCATGATATGTAGACATGTTAGGTCCATCAGATGGTGGGTCCTGGTTGACCTGCATTGGTGCCATGCTTCATTTCGGATGCATGGATATGTTTCCTGTCCTCTTTCTGTCCTGCCTAACTTAACCATTCTTTTCAATTTTGAAAATTTTTATTGAATATTTTCAGGTGAGCCCTAAACTGATTGCAAACCAGGATATGTTGGAGCAGCAAAGCACCTACACTAAACTTCAGCACGGACCTGTTGACCTTCAACTCCCAGCCGACGAATACATTAGTCATGTAGGCAACGGACTTCCTAGGAAAATGAATTTATGGCCATCCCTTGGAGAATCCACTGAAGCAATGGATTTTTTTCATAGTAGTTATTCTTCTGATCCAGAGGTGGTAAAGCTTTCCCTGAATGGTGGAGAGGGCCAAAGTAAGGAGATTTCCAATAGAAAAATGTCCAACAAAAAGACTTCTTTTTCTACCCAAGTTGTCATTGATTTGGAAGAATCAACTGAAATGTTATCAGACAAGGAGCTAAAACCATTACGTTTCCTTGTATCTGAAGCTCCAAATTCCGTAGATAAGCATGAGGCCCAAGTTTCTGTTCTAGCTGAGCCAAGCTTTTCACTTAGAACAAAGAAAGATGTAGGTCATGGGCTTTCCGTAAATTGCTCTGTTGCAAATTGCACTGAGGATAGTGAAGAGCAGAAATCCTTGTTCATGGATACTGGTGAGTTTTTTCATGGCAAACATGTTACAGGCACGGATGTTCATTTTTCACATGGCACTTCCTGTTATCTTGCATAATGTATTTGTTTCCCTCAAACAACACTGTGTACTAGAGTTGTTACATGCTTTGTCAAGACAATTTTTTCTGACTCTGGATCCATTTGCAGGATTGAATGGAAGTCATTCCAGTAGTCCATTTACCAGGCTGTTCGCCAACAAGCAACAATCATCTTCAGACAGCACTGCACATTTGGATCTTAATGCAGTTCAGCTTGATGAGTCTTCTTGTTTGTCAAATGATCCTGCAGTATCTGTTCCTTCTCTTACAGCAAGACCACAAGATGTTTTCCAGGGATGCAGTGATGCATCCTACAAAGGAACTCAGCCTATCACTTGTTGGAAACTTCAGAACTATCACACAAGTGGAACTTCTTATGTGTTTGAGAAAGAGAATTCTACTTATTCAGGTTTGATAGATTCTAAGGGAAAAGATTGTAGCAATCAAGCTTGTGATGAAAATGACAAGCTCAAGTCAAGCTGTGGAATTAAGAGAGTTGCTATTGATCTAGAGTCTCTGCCTGAGGATGCTTTAGATGCATGTGAAAACTTGAGCAACAACACTGGTAAGTCCTCCAGAGAAAATGTGGACTTGTTGCTGGGACTGCCTAATGGTTTTCAATATGATAATCAAACGGGTTCTTCAACCACTCCTTTCTCTAAGCTAGTAGAAAATCATCCCTATGTATCAAGTAATTTGGGTTTACCCCTAGCAGCAGGAGAAGTAAGAGTTGGCCCAGTAAACTTTGACAAGAGTGAGGAAGATACAGTATCTTCAAGTCCTTGTAAAAGTCAGGTCGTGATTCAAGATGGACATTTTGGAGCATCTAATGCTGCAGGCAAGTCCAATTATGAGACTGACAACAACTCTAGCAGTGTAAAGGACTTGCAATCTGGAACAGAGGATAAACACCAGTTAGAGGTTTCAAATCTTTCTGCCTTTGAGGAGTCTGGAACTACTCAACTAGGATCTCAAATTGCAGAGGCTCTCTCTTGCGAGCAGGAACTGAATGTGGAAACTGGTATTTATGCTTGCATGCAGGGTAAATGTTGTGATGGCACTGAACCAGAATATCAATATGGTAGTGAGCAGGAAAAGGACAGAGAAATGGATACTTTGGTCCAAATAGCTGCAGAGTCCCTTATCCAGTTTTCTATGGAAAATTCACTATGTTCTCAAGATGGGTTTGCAAAGGCAGCAGAATCAGATGAATTGTTAAACGAGGAGAAAGCGGAACAGCCAGAGTATTCTTCTGATTCCTTTGAATCAATCACATTGAGATTAACAGAAAGCAGTATAGATGATTACTCAGTGTCATCAGCGCCGGTAGAGGTAAATGAAATAGGAAATAAGCCATGTGGGTGGAACTTGAAGAGGGGGAGGAGAATGAAAGATTTCCAGAGAGAGATACTGCCTGGTCTTGCATCTCTTTCCAGACATGAAATCTGGGAAGATATAAATATTATAGGAGCGGTTATCAAGTCAAAGGAATATAAGAACAGATCCAGGAAAGTGGTGGTCGGGGATAACTGGTGTGCCCCTGTAAGAAGCAGAAGGTCGAAACTAAATTATGTTGGCCGAAGGAATTATTCATGAAAGTTTACTTTAAGCTGGCAAA